>NC_064929.1:67844329-68147663 GCF_023897955.1 Schistocerca gregaria
CTGCTGCATACACAATGGGCGTATAACACGCTGGGAAACTTATACTGTCTTCTCACTTTTCTCGGGGACTTCTTCGTTCTACGAAATCCTCCTGATTCTTCTCTGCTTGCCTTGCACGTACACCGGTCTAGTTTCTGGAGACAACGTGAGACTTAGAAACGGCCAGCGGGAATGCAAAGTGTCTCTGACGCAGAGTTGTGCAGGATTTACCCTTGAAACCGCGTGCCTGGAGGTTTTGTGTGTCACGGGGTGGGTCCCGGTGACGGGGTGCCTGCCTGCTACACGTGACTCACCGGCGCAGCGACACTCGCCGGGAACGCCACCCCCGGCGCCGCCGCCTCTCCGCCCCCGCCAGCTGACGCCGGCGCCGCCTCCACGTGTCCCGCCGCTGTCCCTCTGCCGTAATTAAACCTGCAGCCGACCGCCGGTCCATTCGATAAGGTCGCACACACACGCGCGCGCTACGCCCTAACGCGATTTCGCTGCAGCAGTAGCAGCCTGTTATTTTAATTTCTCGCGCTGCACCGGGGGGCGGAGATTGCAAGACGGCACGTGGGGGTGGCCCACCCCCGCCGCTGACCTTTTGTTGCGGGATTAAATCTGCCCCGACGACCCACACCCTACCCCTCCCCCGGTTCTGGTCTCCTTGCACACGTCCCTGAATTACCATATGTAAATCACATTAGTGGCGGAGACTTTATTCCCGCCTTCCCCCCTGCCTTTTCTCTTACGCCACCGCTACTGATGCGTTAGCGCCGTCACTGCAATTCGTCACGACTGAACTGAAACCTTACCCTCACCCAACTGCCTTTCCCTACCCACCGCATGGCGCGAGATAGAAAAACCTTGAACCTATTAGGCTACGGTTAGCGCAACGAAGTCATACGTTATCGCATTTAAGCGACTCCTAGAGATAACAAAGATCCTTCGTGTGAAGATTTAGAGCTCATACTGAGAGGGAAATTTAAGACGAAGACATGTGATCTGCTGGCCGGGGTGGCCGAGCGGTTCTAGGCGCTACAGTCTGGAACCGCGCGACCGCTACGGTCGCACGTTCGAATCCTGCCTCGGGCATGGATATGTGTCATGTCTTTAGGATAGTTAGATTTAAGTAGTTCTTAGTTCTAGGGGACTGATGACCACAGATGTTAAGTCCCATAGTGTTCACAGCCATCTGAAACCATTTGAACATGTAATCTGCTGGTGAAAGTGAGTAAAAACTGGCCAATGGTGAGTAGGGCTAGCGCTCTGAGGGCTACGGTGCAAACTTAACTATAGGGGAAAGGAGGTAAGGCGGCAACTGTAAGGAAAATGGAATTTTCACCAAACTACGTCTATCGATAGGAGCTTACTGCGCACACTTTTTTAACATCCATATTGAAAGGTATTGTGGTGTCACCTCCAGACATCACACTTGCTAGGTGGTAGCCTTTAAATCGGCCGCGGTCCGTTAGTATACGTCGGACCCGCGTGTCGCCACTATCAGTGATTGCAGACCGAGCGCCGCCACAAGGCAGGTCTAGTCTAGAGAGACTCCCTAGCACTCGCCCCAGTTGTACAGCCGACTTTGCTAGCGATGGTTCACTGTCTACATACGCTCTCATTTGCCGAGACGATTGTTTAGCATAGCCTTCAGCTACGTCATTTGCTACGACCTAGCAAGGCGCCATTATCAGTTACTATTGATATTGTGAAATATGTAACATCAAGAGCGACGTTCATCATTAATGGATTAAAGTTAAGTATTCCACCAGCTACGTCCGTTTTTCTAAATTCTAATTTCCTTGTCATGTTCCAGTCCTCACGCCAGCCTGCGTAAGCTAAAACGCGTGCATTTCGGCCTCCTTTAGTAACACGGTGTTGGCTCTCCAGCCAACCACGACGGGTGTCACACAATATATTTGTTCTAACTGAAAACTAAAATAATACAGTATACAGGGTGGTCCACTGGTAGTGACAGGGCCAAATATCTCACGAAATAAGCATCAGACGAAACTCTTCTACCTTGTAGTGGGAAACCAGACGGCGCTATGGTTGGCCAGCTAGATGGCACTGCCATAGGTGAAACAGATATCAAATGCTTTTTTTAAAAATAGGAACCCCCATTTTTATTACACATTCGTGTAGTATGTAAAGAAATATGAATGTTTTAGTTGGACCACTTTTTTCGCTTTGTGACAGATGGCGCTGTAATAGTCACAAAAGTATAAGTACGTGGTATCACGTAACATTCCGCCAGTGCGGACGGTATTTGCTTCGTGATACATTACCCGTTTTAAAATGGACCGTTCACCAATTGCGGAAAAGGTCGATATCGTGTGTATGTATGGCTATTGCGATCAAAATGCCCAACGTGCGTGTGCTATGTATGCTGCTCGGTATCCTGGACGACATCATCCAAGGGTCCGGACCGCTAGCCGGATAGTTACGTAATTTAAGGAAACAGGAAATGTTCAGCCACATGTGAAACGTCAACCACGACCTGCAACAAATGATGATGCCCAAGTAGGTGTTTCAGTTGCTGTCGCGGCTTATCCGCACAACAGTAGAAGACAAATTGAGTGAGAATCGGGAATCTCAAAAACGTCGGTGTTGATAATGCTACATCAACATCGATTGCATCATTTTGGGCATTTATTGACTTAATGTGGTATTTACAGGTAATTACGCTGTAACAGCATACATTCTCAGAAATGGTAATTTCACAAAGGTACATGTATCACATTGCAACTACCGAAATGAAATGCTCAAACGTACCTACGTTCTGTATTTTAATTTTAAAAAACTTCCTGTTACCAACTGTTCGTCTAAAATTGTGACCCATATGATTGAGACTATTACACAAAGCGGAAAAAGTGGTACCATTAAAACATTCATATTTCTTTACGTACTGCACGAATATGTAATAAAACGGGGGGTTCCGATTTAAAAAACAAAAAACAAAAAAGAAACGCAGTTGATGTCCATTTGACCTATGGCAGCGCCATCTAGCGGGAAAACGATAGCGCCATGTGGCTTCCCCCTTCAAGCTAGACAACTTTCGTTCTTTGTAGCTTTTTTAGTTTGACACTTATTTCGTGAGGTATTTGACCCGGTCACGATCAGGTAAACCACCCTGTATATTAGCTACATGCACTTTTCTGAAAGCTTACAACTGGGATCTTTTCCATATCTAGGGGAGTAAAGTGGTCAGTTCCACCGTAATAGAATTTTCGGACATACTTTCTGGGCATCTTGACGACCTGGTATCTGAAACAATACCAAGTGTCTTGGGCACATCGTTCACAATCGCATTTTTGTACAAGGTCACATATAAGAGAACAGACCTGATTTAAAACAATGTTAATTAATTCAGGAGACAGAATGACAGGTGTCACCTATTCGTGTAAAAGGGATTGGAAGTAAATCTGACCTGAAGTATTATGCGTGATATTTGGGAGCAACTAACCCTTACCAGGTTAGCCGGCCTGTGTGGCCGAGCGGTTCTAGGCGCTTCAGTCTGGACCAGCGCGACCGCTACGGTCGCAGGTTCGAATTCTGCCTCGGGCATGGATGTGTGTGATGTCCTTAGGTTAGTTAGGTTTAAGTTGTTCTAAGTTCTAGGGGACTGATGACCTCAGATGTTGAGTCCCATAGTGCTCAGAGCCATTTTGAGCCCTTACCACGTTAAACAACTTGGCCACTTCTCCCGATCGGACACCATGCAGGCACTAAAGGTTCATAGACACAACTATCAAACACAAACGAACAACAAGGAACTACATTGTAATCCAAAAGACATTGATGAAATATTGATATGGTAAAAAAATATTCCTCGAAATACAAGTGAGGTAACGAGACTAGTATAACTTACTTACATTACAAATTGAGAATCACTGACAAAAGTGAGGGTGGCAGAATTATTCAGGACTTTTACCGTCCTGTCCACTGTACCCCAGGTTTCCCTCTAGACAGTTAATCGATACCGTAAATAAAGAATCTCAATAATTTTTTATCTCTTACCAAAATCAGTTATGGCAAGACATCGGCCCCAGTAATTCCAGTACTTTCGAGAATGTTTCAAGTTTTACCTTTAAATTTTTCGTCTAATTTCGCATTTGCTTGTGTAATCCCTGAGAAAAAAGTATCTTAACTGACGAATAACAAACGACAAAAAATATTTTTTTTTTCGTATGACGCAATTACAAACCAACAATTTTCGAATTCTTCTCTTTTGATGCCTTGCTTCTTCCGAATTTAATGATTCAAGGACAACGGGAAGAACCCCATAGATATCGTCGACTGAGTTTGTGAGTCTCAAAGTATGTCATATAAATGGTCGTATCTTTTCACTGCATTTACTTCCAAGGTTAAATTTTTTACGCTGCGACAGACCTTACTACCGAACATAAATTTTAACTCGATACCTCTACCGTTGCTGAGAAAAAGTGTTCTTAGCAGTCGGACAGACAAAGAGACAGCTGGACAGCTGTGATGCTATAAGGGATCTGATTTTACAGTCTGCGGTACAAAATTCTAAAAACGACAGACATACAGCAACAATGGAGAGCTACAAAAAGAGTATAACGTAGGAAAAAAAGGGAGGAATGACAAACAGATAATGGTTCAAATGGCTCTGAGCACTATGGGACTTAACATCGATGGTCATCAATCCCCTAGAACTTAGAACTACTTAAACCTAACTAACCTAAGGACATCACACAAGACCCAGCCATCACGAGGCAGAGAAAATCCCTGACCCCGCCGGGAATCGAACCCGGGAACCCGGGCGTGGGAAGCGAGAACGCTACCACAAGACCACGAGATGCGGGCGACAAACAAACAAGTAAACGCATGAAAGAAATTTCATAGTTTTATAAGGAGTGACGACAGCAGAAACATAATAATACCGCACGTAATATAGACAAGTGTACCAATCATGTTGTACGCTGCAAAAGAGTGGACCATGAAGGAAACAGACACACAGGCAAGGCGCAGGGAAGTGATAAGAACATGGTCAGAAGTCAAATAGGTGTGACAAAAATGGAGAAGATGAAAATCTGCTCTCGGGGGAACTGTGAGAGACCAGCACAATTCACTTGCACTTATTTTATGTGTTTATTTATTTTTCTTTCTTGTTATTTCCTCGCTAACAAGTTAACTTTCCCCACACACGACAAGATTCTGACATGATGATAACTTTTTCGTTTCATCGAAACCACGTCAACCCGCCAGCCAAACAGTACAGAAAGGCACAGTCTGCGCTGACAAAACTGGCAACTTGTGGTGGAAGGAGGGAGGACATAGTGTGACCAAGGAGCGACAAATGGCAGCATGTTAGCGCAATGCAAATCAGGGAAATAAATACGATAACGTGAAGAGAATTCACTAGCCTGGTACCACATCTTCGGAATGGCGTGTATCCTCACCATGGCAACCAACAGTTTTCCTACCGACTCCACAACAACTTCAGTGGAAGGAAGCCTGCTGGCACATCTTGGGAACGGCGTCAAACCTCACCATGGACACCAGTGCTTCCAAATGGTTCACTAACAGCCCTAGAGAGGACAAACCATGTACTGTCAAAACGATGCTCAGCTGCCTACATAGGAGAAACAGGGAGATCTGTCAGCTTACGAGTAGCAGAACACGAACGCTATGTACGATTACGGCAATCTAATAAATCGGCGATACCGGAACACCACCGTAACTGTGGACAACCTATCAGGTTCCTGGAAGCCCGAGTACTGGCGAAAGAATCGTGGATGCGAGAACGCAAAATACGGGAGGCGATCGAAATTATTGAGCAGCCTGACAACGTCAACAGAGAAGATGGCTACAAACTCCCGACGTCCTGGCTGTCGGCCATCACAGTCCAACTGTAGAGCAACCGTCAGTCCACTTCCGCGCACACCAGGAGGAAAACCTGCCGACCAGAAGCCGGACGCTGATTGGCGGACAGCTACCAATCGTTGACGTCATGGACATCCACGAATAGCCTCTTTCCTTCCGTCTTCCCTTACGTCATGACTAGCCAATCACATTAGAGGGCCAACTGAAAGTTTTACAACAGTGACGTCAGACATCTATAGTCTGTAATAAATTGAAGCACCTGTCCCCATGCAAAACCAGTCTTCTCCTGAGGAAAGTCGTTGCAATTCGGCCGAAACGTCGGTTTTAGTTTACTACTGTTGTTAGTTTTTAGCAACGACGAGGCATATTACTCAGAAGAATTTTAACCATTAAAACGATGTTTATGTATCCTACATGTTTAAATATTTTTAACGCTTCTTAACTAACAGCAGCTACTGAACAAGCTACGTTTTGTGTGTGTTTATTTTTCTTTCTTGTCAATGTTCTTTTAACTAAGAAATTTTAGGTTGCTATTCGACCTATAATCCACTGGTTGGCGATGGCATCGTTCTGTCAAGAGTGGGCGGAGCCTACAGTATATATAGGACGGCGTGCACTGGTTTCTCCAGTTGTGATGTACCACCAGATGGAGGCTCTTGTTCATTGGTAATTCATCGTTTTCTAACTTTGTAGCTTTATACATTTTTCTTTAATGTATGTAGCCGTCTGACCAAACGTTGTGTTTGACTTGCACATCTGAAGATGACTACAGTTGTGGTCGAAACCGGTCAACGCAATAAATCATTTGTGATCAAGACTGTTTTGATGCTAAATAAAAGTGACTTTAGCTATCCCTATAGGAAATAATGAAGGGGGATTCAGATTAGGTGACCTGGCACGCCATGTTATAAGACCTCCCCTCCTTCCAGTCCAGCGACCACTGAGATGGTTCCGGACATCTTCGCATTGAAGTGAGGTGATGCACTGCTATGTTGTATCCGCATCCTCTCACGAACAGCCAGGGGTACGTTCTCCAACAACTGTGGCCGAACTCTTTGCAGGAGCCTCAAGTAGAGGTTCCCATTTAGATAGCCAGCTAGATGTTGGCCAGTGAGATTATCGCCTACACTGCCATCCTAGGTATTCACAACAAAACGTACTTCATGGTGTGACTCTCCTACAAGTTGAGGGTTTTCCTCATCCCACACAAGGCTATTCCTGCTGTTACGAATACCATCACGATCAAATGAGGCCTCGCCAGTAAACACCACGATTTTAGGAAACCTGATGGATCAGTCCTTCGCTGGAACGACCAGTGACGCAATGCGACCCATTGTGCAAAGTCAGTCACAAGCATTGCATGGACTCATTGTGGGCGATATCGGTATAATTGTTGTACGTGGAGTACCCGGCACATACTAGTACGAGGTGCATTCAAGTTCTAAGGCCTCCGATTTTTTCCCTCCGCACTGGAAAGAGATAGAAACATGCGCATTGTTTTAAAATGAGGCCGCGTTCATTGTCAATACGTCCCAGAGATGGCAGCACCGTACGGCAGATGGAATTTTACCGCCAGCGGCGAGATTGAGAACTGTTTTAAATACTTAAAATTGCGACGTTTTCCTTACTTGAACAGCGTGCAATCATTCGTTTTCTGAATTTGCGTGGTGTGAAACCAATTGAAATTCATCGACAGTTGAAGGAGACATGTGGTGATGGAGTTATGGATATGTCGAAAGTGCGTTCGTGGGTGCGACAGTTTAATGAAGGTAGAACATCGTGTGACAACAAACCGAAACACCCTCGGGCTCGCACAAGCCGGTCTGACGGCATGATCGAGAAAGTGGAGAGAATTGTTTTGGGGGATCGCCGAATGACTGTTGAACAGATCGCCTCCAGGGTTGGCATTTCTGTGGGTCCTGTGCACACAATCCTGCATGACGACCTGAAAATTCGAAAAGTGTCATTTAGGTGGGTGCCACGAATGCTGACGGACGACCACATGGCTGCCCGTGTGGCATGTTGCCGAGCATGTTGCGCGCAACGACAGCACGAATGAGACTTTCCTTTCGACGGGTGTGACAATGGATGAGACGTGGATCCCATATTTCAATCCGGAAACAAAGCGCCAGTCAGCTCAATGGAAGCACACAGATTCACTGCCACCAAAAAAATTTCGGGTAACCGCCAGTGCTGAAAAAAACTGATGGTGTCCATGTTCTGGGACAGCGAGGGCGTAATCCTTACCCATTGCGTTCCAAAGGGCACTACGGTAACAGGTGCATCCTACGAAAATGTTTTGAAGAACAAATTCCTTCCTGCACTGCAACAAAGACGTCCGGGAAGGGCTGCTCGTGTGCTGTTTCAGCAAGACAACGCACCCGCACATCGAGCTAACGGTACGCAACAGTTTCTTCGTGATGACAACTCTGAAGTGATTCCTCGTGCTCCCTACTCACCTGACCTGGCTCCTAGTGACTTTTGGCTTTTTCCAACAATGAAAGACACTCTCCTTGGCCGCACATTCACCAGCCATGCTGCTATTGACTCAGCGATTTTCCAGTGGTCAAAACAGACTCCTGAAGAAGCGTTCGCCGCTGCCATGGAATCATGGCGTCAGCGTTGTGAAAAATGTGTACGTCTACAGGGCGATTACGTCGAGAAGTAACGCCAGTTTCATCGATTCCGGGTGAGTAGTTAATTAGAAAAAAAATCTGAGGCCTTAGAACTTGAATGCACCTCGTATGTGCAGCGCCCGTGACACGTGCAATATGGCGAGTCCTAGTTGTGGGTTCTAATGGCTCTGAGCACTATGGGACTCAACTTCTAAGGTCATCAGTCCCCTAGAACTTAGAACTACTTAAACCTAACTAACCTAAGGACATCACACAGATGCATGCGCGAGGGAGGATTCGAACCTGCGACCGTAGCGGTCGCGCGGTTCCAGACTGTAGCGCCTAGAACCGCTCGGCCACCCCGGCCGGCCCTAGTAGTGGGGTCCGCTGCAACACGTTCCAGCACCACCTCTTCCAAATCGGGTGTGCGAGTAGTCACCATGTTGCCAGGTCCGTCGTTTCTTCTTCCCAATGAATCAGTCTGCCGCATTCGTCGATAGAGAGAAATAAACAGTCGTCTACATCTACATCTACATTCATACTCCGCAAGCCACCCAACGGTGTGTGGCGGAGGGCACTTTACGTGCCACTGTCATTACCTCCCTTTTCTGTTCCAGTCGCGCATGTTTCGCGGGAAGAACGACTGTCTGAAAGCCTCCGTGCGCGCTCGAATCTCTCTAATTTTACATTCGTGATCTCCACGGGAGGTATAAGTAGGGGGAAGCATTATATTCGATACCTCATCCAGAAACTCACCCTCTCGAAACCTGACCAGCAAGCTACACCGCGATGCAGAGCGCCTCTCTTGCAGAGTCTGCCACTTGAGTTTGCTAAACATCTCCGTAACGCTATCACGGTTATCAAATAACCCTGTGACGAAACGCGCCGCTCTTCTTTGGATCTTCTCTATCTCCTCCGTCAACACGACAACACTGATGAGCAATACTCAAGTATGGGTCGAACGAGTATTTTGTAAGCCACCTCGTTTGTTGATGGACTACATTTTCTAAGGACTCCCAATGAATCTCAACCTGGTACCCGCCTTACGAACAATTAATTTTATATGATCATTCCATTTCAAATCGTTCCGCACGCATACTCCCAGATATTTTACAGAAGTAACTGCTACCACCGTTTGTTCCGCTATCATATAATCATACAATAAAGGATTCTTCTTTCTATGTATTCGCAATACATTACATTTGTCTGTGTTAAGGGTCAGATGCCACTCCCTACACCAAGTGCCTATCCGCTGCATATCTTCCTGCATTTCGCAACGATTTTCTAATGCTGCAACTCCTCTGTATACTACAGCATCATCCGCGAAAAGCCGCATGGAACTTCGGACACTATCTACTAGGTCATTTATATATATTGTGAAAATCAATAGTCCCATAACACTCCCCTGTGGCACGCCAGAGGTTACTTTAACGGCTGTAGAGGTCTCTCGATTGATAACAACATGCTGTGATCTGTTTGCTAAAAACTCTTCAATTCAGCCACACAGCTGGTCTGATATTCGGCAGGCTCTTACTTTGTTTATCAGGCGACAGTGGGGAACTGCAACGAATGCCTTCCGGAAGTCAAGGAAAATAGCATTTACCTGGGAGCCTGTATCTAATATTTGCTGGGTCTCATGAACAAATACAGCGAATAGGGTTTCACACGATCGCTGTTTCTGGAATCCATGTTGATTCGTCGTGGCGAATGGTACCCGTTAGGAAATCCTTACCTGCACAGCCTTTAAGCACCGAGAGCATTGCAACGCACATCCCCATACACAAGGTGCACGCCATTGCGTTCGGCAAAAGTGTACTGGTATTGCTCTATCATACTGTACCGTACGTCTCTGAACAGCATTGAGCAATGAATGGATCTGTCGTTGATTCATAGCACGTCCTGTCACGGGAAAAAGTAAATACGATTCAACAGAGCCACTTAATGGAAACGCAAAGTAAACAAAACCTGCATCATGGCTTCCAGGTAATCAGGTTCGTCCTCCTGGTTTCCTCGCAGGAAATAAAGAATGTAGATGTAAATAAAGAGCACGGTGCTTGTAACCTTGCACGCATGTTAGTTGTAGACAAGGTGGAAAATAGTAATGCTAGACAAAGCGGTTGACAAGTTAATTTCGAGATCGCCTTAAGCTGCCTTCTGCGACCCCATATTTTCTACCTTATATTATGCAGTGCAGCACTCTCTGTGTAATGTAACATTCTTGCACGGTGTTACTAAAACGCCGCCGGCCGCGGTGGTCTCGCGGTTCTAGGCGCGCAGTCCGGAACCGTGCGACTGCTACGGTCGCAGGTTCGAATCCTGCCTCGGGCATGGATGTGTGTGATGTCCTTAGGTTAGTTAAGTTTAAGTAGTTCTAAGTTCTAGGGGACTGATGACCACAGCAGTTGAGTCCCATAGTACTCAGAGCCATTTGAGCCACTAAAACGCCCTATGTACTATAGCCCGTAATTCTGAACGGACGTCAGTCACGTTTTCCAACTCTCCAGCTTTTTTCGGGTTCGAGTCCCGGCGACGCGCGCCGGCTGTGATCTGCGAACGCCCGCAGGTCCTGGTGTGGACGCCCCGCAGGCGGCGCCTGTGTGTGCCGACGCGGGGGCACCTGGGTTCGAGCCCTGCGGCCGGAGCCCGCATGGCGCGGCCGAAAAGCTGCCGCCGGCGGTGGGTTTGAAGTGGCGTGCCGCCCGCATCGGCCGCGCGCCGAGGGCGGAAAACCCTCCGCCACTCACTCCGCGCCGCACCGCCGCACCGCAGACAGCGCGGCCCCGATCGGTCGCAGTTCGGCCGGGCTGCTCTGCGGTCATAGGCGCGCTGCGTGCGCGCAGACCGCAGCGCTCATACGCACGTGCGGTCGGTGCGAGCACAGCCGCCGCTTTGAAAACTACAGCTTCCTGCGTCTGCCTCCCGTCCTGCACATCAATCGACCCCTACCATGGGTCATCACAAACTTTTATTCACCACTTTGAAAAAAAATCCATCTGGACGACGAAACTCTGTGTTCTTCCTTTTCAACATACTTCAAAAAAGGGTTCAAATGCCTCTGAGCACTATGGACATCTGAGGTCATCAGTCGCCTAGAACTTAGAACTACTTAAACCTAACTAACCTAAGGACATCACATACATCCATGCCCAACGCCGGATGTCAACCTGTAACCGCAGTAGCAGCGGGGTTCTGGACTGAAGTGCCTAGAACCTCTCGGTCACAACGGCCGGCTCTCTTTTTTTCGTACATCTACATCTACACCTACATTTACATTCCGCAAGCCTCCCAAAGATGTGCGACGGAGGGCACTTTACGTGCCACTGTCATTACCTCCCTTTTCTGTTCCAGTCGCGTATGGTTCGCGGGAAGAACGACTGTCTGAAAGCCTCCGTGCGTGCTCGAATCTCTCGATTTTTACATTCGTGATCTCCTCGGGAGGTATAAGTAGGGGTAAGCACCCTCTCGGAACCTGGCGAGCAAGCTACACCGCGATGCAGAGCGCCTCTCTTGCAGAGTCTGACACTTGAGTTTGCTAAACATCTCCGTAACGCTATCACGGTTACCAAATAACCCTGTGACGAAACGCGCCGCTCTTCTTTGGATCTTCTCTATCTCCTCCGTCAACCCGTTCTGGTACGGATCCCACACTGATGAGCAATACTCAAGTATACGTCGAACGAGTGTTTTGTAAGCCACCTTCTTTGTTGTTGGACTACATTTTCTACTAAGAACTCTCCCAATGAATCTCAACCTGGTACCCGCCTTCCTGTTCTTATCTTTTGACACAAAGTTATAACACGCAGTAATTCAAAATACGCTCTTGAGTGAAGTCACATTCCCCTGCCAACCCCTTCCGTTAACGGCCAAATCTGACACGGATGGAAGTATACGACGATGGAACAAAAAATTATTCGGATAAACATGGGTCCGCCAAAGAGCCGTTTACGAGATAATTGTCAATTAGTGGTTATGAGCCGGCTTCGGCGTCGCTATGAAATACTTTCCTCTTATGCACAAACGTGTTTCCATTGGATCTCCTACTAACACGGCGCTTCCTCCATCGACGGCCCATGGCTGGGAAATATGGTAAACGCATGACGCCGCATCTGCACCTTTGGATGTTCATGTGAGACAGAAACTGTTGTGCTAGTATCGTCCAAGCAATTATATACAACCGGTCGCTCACTGATAGATCTGTACCTACAGATTGGAAAACTGAGCAGGTCGCACCAGTGTTTAAGAAGGGTAGTAGGGGTAACCCATCGAATTACAGACCTGTATCATTGACGTCGGTTTGCAGTAGGGTTTTGGTGCATATTCTGTATTCAAACATTATGAATCAACTCGAAGGGAACAATCTATTGATACGTAATCAACATGGTTTCAGAAAACATCGTTCTTGTGCAACGCAGCTAGGTCTTTATTCGCACGAAGTAATGGCAGCTATCGACAAGGGAATCTCGAGTTGATTCCGTATTTCTAGATTTCTGGAAAGCTTTTGACACCGTTCCTCACAAGCGACTCCTAATCAAGCCGCGGGCCTATGGGGTATCGTCTCAGTTCTGCGACTGGATTCGTGATTTCCTGTCAGGAAGGTCGCAGTTCGTAGTAATAGACGGCAAATCATCGAGTAAAACTGAAGTGATATCGGGTGTTCCCCAGGGAGCGTCCAGGGACCTCTGCTGTTCCTGATCTATATAAATGACCTGGGTGACAATCTGAGCAGTTCTCTTAGGTTGTTCGCAGATGATCCTCTAATTTACCGTCTAGTAAGGTCATCCGAAGACCAGTATCAGTTGCAAAGCGATTTAGAAAAGATTGCTGTATGGTGTGGAAGGTGGCAGTTGACGCGAAATAACGAAAAGTGTGAGGTGATCCACACGAGTTCCAAAAGAAATCCGCTGGAATTCGATTACTCGATAAATAGTACAATTCTCAAGGCTGTCAATTCAACTAAGTACCTGGGTGTTAAAATTACGAACAACTTCAGTTGGAAAGACCCCGTAGATAATATTATGGGGAAGGCGTGCCAAAGGTTGCGTTTCATTGGCAGGACACTTAGAAGACGCAACAAGTCCACTAAAGAGACAGCTTACAGTACACTCGTTCGTCCTCTGTTAGAATATTGCTGCGCGGTGTGGGATCCTTACCAGGTGGGATTGACGGAGGGTATCGATAGCGTGCAAGAAAAGGGCAGCTCGTTTTGTATTATCACTTAATTGGGGATAGAGTGTGGCAGATATGATACGCGAGTTGGGATGGAAGTCATTAAAGCAAAGACTTTTTCGTCGCGGTGAGATCTATTTACGAAACTTCAGTCACCAACTTTTTATTCCGAATGCGAAAACATTTTTTTGAGCCCAACCAACATAGGTAGGAATGATCATCAAAATAAAATAGGAGAAATCAGAGCGCGAACAGAAAGATTTAGGTGTTCGTTTTTCCCGCGCGCTGTTAGGGAGTGGAATGGGAGAGAGATAGTATGATTGTAGTCCGATGAACCCTCTGCCAAGCACTTAAATGTGAATTGCAGAGTAGTCATGACGATGTAGATGTAGATGTATGTCGACCAACACCAACACCATCTGACCTCTATCCTCTTGGTTTTTCTGTCTCTTTGGTCTCAAAAGTGAAGTGTACAGCACTCCCGTTCATACAACCGAAAGAATGGAACAGCTGGTTGTACAGTCTTGTTATGTTACACGGAATGAACGGGGCATGTTTGGAAGCATTTGTAACTCACTGCAGACACGAACGGAGCATTGAACGCAAATGCGAGGAAGACACGTGGAACACCTGCATTAACAGGTAGGAGTAAGTGTACACTGAGTTGCAACAGATAATGCGCTTAAGTAGTATTGCTTTCCTTGTTAAAGAAGGCCGCCGGGGGAAAATTGGGACCAGCTAGATGGGGACTTCAAAAGAAAAGTTAACATTTCAATTACGATTGTACTAATTAGGATAATATTACACAGTGGAGACAATGGTGTCTCGAAACCACACAGTCGAAATTATCTCGCGAACACATCTTTGGCGAACTCATGCTTACTCGAACGTTTATACTTCTACTTTACCTGACTTCGCGCTTTTTGAATGTCTTTGTCTGCCTGTCATTTCCAACTCCTATAGACACTTCTTAACATATATGTTCCATGATATTTTGGCTTTCGGTTCAAAATGGCTCTTAGCACTATGGGACTTAACTTCTGAGGTCATCAGTCCCCTAGGCTTAGAACTACTTAAACCTAACTAACCGAAGTACATCAGACACATCCATGCCCGAGGCAGGATTCGAACCTGAGACCGTAGAGGTCGCGCAGCTCCAGACTGTAGCGTCTAGAACCGCACGGCCACTTCGGCCGGCTTTGGCTCTCGGATTTTGGTCCCAGAATTTGATTTTCTTTTGTGAGCGTCTTAGTATCCATCAGTTTCTCATTCTCACGATTACTTACTCAGATTTCCAATACACGTCATTCTTGTTGAATGTCAGTTTCCACATCCCATTTTCATACTTGAGACAAAAAAATTATCGATTTAAACTTATTTGTTTCTCCTCCACATAACGTAACTGTTCGTCTCTGTTCATGAGGAGGCATTGCCAAGAGTAAAACAGCCGGTTTTGATCTCCCCATAGCAATTTCTCAATTCTCTAGTAACAGACAAGGATATTTTTATTGTACGTTTTGTTTGTTAAGCGGAATGCCATTTCAATTTACCCGGCTCCGTTTAGATTATCTCTTCTGCCGAGAGCATATGGCTAAATTGTTCCACCATAGTATTTAAATTCTGAAAGTTTCTTTATTTTCCTATATTTTGACTATCTCTTGGAGAACATTTATGTTTCAGTACATTCTCATGGGCCCTGTGCTAACATGGCTATATCATCAGCAGAATGAAAGCAGTCAGTTTCCGTATTTTCGCCGTTTTTTCAAATTTCACTTTATTTACTCCCTCTTCTTTCGTTATTTTTCTCCATTCTAGTGCAACTTCTTCCAACGACTGAATAACATCACAGACATTCCATCGTCCTGCCTCATACCTGTCTTAATTTAGAATGGTTTTGATATGTCACCTAAATATTTAACTTCGAAAACTGTGTTAGTCAAAGTTTCCTTAATTTTAATTGCCTTTATAATTTTTCGACGGGCATTTCAGAGCGAAAACTCTATATTCAGAGTTTTCCACATTCGGATGAGGCCTCCTGCCATGTGATCACGGAGTAGCACCTGAGGGAAGTTACTTTGTTATACGCACGGTATCCTATTTTGTGATTTAACCGGTTAGTCACGTGTCGGTAAGCAACCCTGAATATAGTTATTGCTGTGGTATTGTCTGATATTTTCTACACGGAGGAACAGGGCTTGTAAAGTCTGGAAAGTTGAGCTCATTAAAATTCCCGATTAGTGAAACGTGGGAGAAAAGGCCAGGTATAAGCTTAGGACGCTGGCTAACGGAGGAGCGAATTTTTCGGGACGTTTATCTGAATTTCATCCTGTATATCTAGAAATCAACATATTTCATAAAAAATGAAGTTAGACGGTGCGATTCTCTCTCTCTCTCTCTCTCTCTCTCTCTCTCTCTCTCTCTCTCTCTCTCACACACACACACACACACACACACACACAAACACACACAGACACGCACACACACACGTGGATTGCACTCGTTTTTGCATTTTATAACATCTCTGTTTCCCTTCTCCAAGGTGTTTATATGCGCTTTAGTAATGACATCAATCGCTTAACAAATACAGAAGAATAACGAGATGCTAGAGAGAAAACTATGCTTTTCAATAACTTGAACACTACAGAAAATGAAAGAAGCAATATGTCCTGTGTGACTCGCCCGCTGTGTGTCCGTAATGTCATCTATGAAGACGCGCGGGGAGGCCGTGCGGTCAAAGGCGCCTTGGCTCGTTCGCACGGCTTCCCCGTCGGAGATTGAAGTCCTCCCTTCGGCGTGGGTGTATCCTTAGTGGAAGCTAGTTTAAGTTAGATTAAGTAGTGTGTAAGCCTTGGTAACGATGACCTCCGCAGTTTGGTCGCGTAGAACTTACCGCAAATTTCCAATTTTTCGTCACTGAAGCACAGTTGAATGCTCGGTACTGAGAGGCAGTAAATATTCTCCAAGAGGAGGTAAAATTTTGAGTTCTGCATTAGGATGATGTCTTTTTTTCACCTGCTAAACTAAGGCTGTCACAAGGAGTGAAAAATTAATGTGTGTGTGTGTGTGTGTGTGTGTGTGTGTGTGTGTGTGTGTGTGGGTGGGTGGGTGGGTGTGTCCACGATGAAAGAACTACCTAATTTCAGTTCCTTATAAATATGTAACATGTTCTTTTCAGGATGACCAAACTGTAAATGCCATACACCCCCCCTCCCCAGACGCACACACACATAAAAGTGTGTGTGTGTGAGTGTAGCTACAGATAGAGAGAGATAGATAGATAGAGAGAGAGAGAGAGAGAGAGAGAGAGAGAGAGACAGAGAGAGAGGGGGGGAAGGGAGAGGGGGAGGGAGCGAGGGAGAGAGTGTGTTAATATGTGAACGTTTTCACAACTGAGCTACATATAATTTAATTTCCTACAGAAAATATAACGTAGTCCTGTCAGGGTCGCCAATCTCCAAATGTGTATACACATATCTATTTGGATACCTGACCTGTCATTAATGTCATCACTGAATCAAAAATCAATATTTAAGGGGCAGGAAGAAGGAAGAGTACATGTTCTCTAATCGAGGAAGAGATAACATGGAGCTGGGGCATTAGGACGACCTCCACTTCTTCCACCCAGCCATCACGTGGGGTGGGGCAGCGACGGCGACGGCGGGCGGCTGCAGAGAGCGCCCTGCCGGCCATCGCTCTTGCCGTCGACCCACGTGTCCGGCGCAGTCGCCGGCGCCGTCGATGTCGTCGTCACGTGGGACGCGCGCGGCCCTCTCGGCATGCCAAATGACCGTCCGGAGACGAATGGCGGCGGAAACAGAAGGCGGCCAAAATAAATAAACAGTGTCCGGCGCAGGCGGCGGCCGAATGGGATTCCGGACGGCTGCGACAAATCGGCATTCCTGGGACGAGGCCTCCCCCTCGCTCCTTCCCGCTGCCTTCGGACCCTTAAGCCCTTCGCTGCGTTTCTAAGGGCCGCGGACAGACGAAGAGCTGCACACGATTGCCTTCACGCGTGCGCAAAGACCTTGCAGGTCGGACGTCTAGCAGCGTCAGGCACCTTCACAGAGCCGCAAGTCACTGGAGATAATGATTTACATTCTAGGAGGTGCGAGGGTATCCCATCACCTATACTGACGTTTTATTTTTAACGTGAGCGTTGGTGTTCGGGTGTGGGGTATAAGCAGATGCAAAGTGTCAATGACTTAGTGTGCCGAGCTAACCGTGGAAATTGTGTTTGAATAGGCCACGATTATAGGATCCTACAAATTCATACAATTCTTGCAAAAGTGTTACATCTGCTCCGCTCCACTATAAGGACCGTGTAAACACCGAATGACCTCTAAACGCACCATCGCTCTGGCTGACCCTGAAAATTAACTGATAGATATCGCCGAACTCTGAAGGGCAGTGCTCGAAACCATCGTGTGACAGCCATTCCAGAGATATACTGTAGCACTTCAAAGAACTGTCCGTCGAGCGACAATACCGTATTCAATCATCTATAATAGTCTCGGTCGGGCACACAGTTTTAATCTGCCAGGAAGTTTCATATCAGCGCACACTCCGCTGCAGAGTGAAAATCTCGTTCTGGAAACATCCCCCAGGCTGTGGCTAAGCCATGTCTCCGCAATATCCTTTCTTTCAGGAGTGATAGTTCTGCATGGTTCGCAGGAGAGCTTCTGTAAAGAAGAGCGAAAGAATCGTGGATGCGAGAACGCAAAATTCGGGAGGCGATCGAAATTATTAAGCAGCCTGACAACATCAACAGAGAAGATGGCTACAAACTCCCAGCGTCCTGGCTGCCGGCCATCCCAGTCCAACGGGCCGCGAGCGGCCGCGGGGCAGAAGCTACACGGAACACGGACGTATCTACACAAACAGCTGTAGAGCAACTGTCAGTCCACTTCCGCGCACAACAGGAGGAAAACTTGCCGACCAGAAGCGGAACGCTGATTGGCGGTCAGCTACCAATCGTTGACGACATGGATATCCACGAATAGCCCCTTTCCTTCCATCTTCCCTTACGTCATGACTAGCCAATCATTTTAGAGGGCCAATTAAAATTCTACAACCGTGACGTCAGACATCGATAGTCTGTAATAAATAGTAGCACCTACCCCATGCAAAACCAGTCGTGCCCTGAGGAAGGCCGTTGCAATTCGGCCGAAACGTCGGTTTTAATTTATTATTGTTGTTAGTTTTTTAGAATTGACGCGGCATATTACCCAGAAGAATTTTAATCACTATAGCTTCTGTAAAGTTTGGAAGGTAGGAGACGAGATACTGGCAGAAGTAAAGCTGCGAGTACCGGGCGTGAGTCGTGCTTCGGTAGCTCAGATGGCAGCCGGCACGGTAGCTCAGCGTGTTCGGTCAGAGGGTTAGGAGCCCTCTGTAATAAAAAAAACTGAGTTAATGGATCAACGCCGAACTGTAACGGGCGTCAGGGGACGTCCGCCACGAACAATTCAAACGAACTATAACGAACAAAATGAAATTACAAAAAAAAAAAGATGGTAGAGCACTTGCCCCCGAAAGGCAAAGGTCCGGAGTTCGAGTCTCGGTCGGGCACACAGTTTTAATCTGCCAGGAAGTTTCATATCAGCGCACACTCCGCTCCAGAGGGAAAATCTCATTCTGGAAACATCCCCCAGGCTGTGGCTAAGCTATGTCTCCGCAATATCCTTTCTTTCAGGACTGCTAGTTCTGCAAGTTTCGCAGAAGAGCTTCTGTAGAGTTTGGAAGGTAGGAGACCAGATACTGGCAGAAGTAAAGCTGTGAGTACCGGGCGTGAGTCGTGCTTCGGTAGCCCAGATGGTAGAGCACTTGCCCGCGAAAGGCAAAGGTCCCGAGTTGGAGTCTCGTTCGGGCACACAGTTTTAATCTGCCAGGAAGTTTCATATCAGCGCACACTCCGCTGCAGAGTGAAAATCTCAATCTACACTCCTGGAAATGGAAAAAAGAACACATTGACACCGGTGTGTCAGACCCACCATACTTGCTCAGGACACTGCGAGAGGGCTGTACAAGCAATGATCACACGCACGGCACAGCGGACACACCAGGAACCGCGGTGTTGGCCGTCAAATGGCGCTAGCTGCGCAGCATTTGTGCACCGCCGCCGTCAGTGTCAGCCAGTTTGCCGTGGCATACGGAGCTCCATCGCAGTCTTTAACACTGGTAGCATGCCGCGACAGCGTGGACGTGAACCGTATGTGCAGTTGACGGACTTTGAGCGAGGGCGTATAGTGGGCATGCGGGAGGCCGGGTGGACGTACCGCCGAATTGCTCAACACGTGGGGCGTGAGGTCTCCACAGTACATCGATGTTGTCGCCAGTGGTCGGCGGAAGGTGCACGTGCCCGTCGACCTGGGACCGGACCGCAGCGACGCACGGATGCACGCCAAGACCGTAGGATCCTACGCAGTGCCGTAGGGGACCGCACCGCCACTTCCCAGCAGCAAATTAGGGACACTGTTGCTCCTGGGGTATCGGCGAGGACCATTCGCAACCGTCTCCATGAAGCTGGGCTACGGTCCCGCACACCGTTAGGCCGTCTTCCGCTCACGCCCCAACATCGTGCAGCCCGCCTCCAGTGGTGTCGCGACAGGCGTGAATGGAGGGACGAATGGAGACGTGTCGTCTTCAGCGATGAGAGTCGCTTCTGCCTTGGTGCCAATGATGGTCGTATGCGTGTTTGGCGCCGTGCAGATTAGCGCCACAATCAGGACTGCATACGACCGAGGCACACAGGGCCAACACCCGGCATCATGGTGTGGGGAGCGATCTCCTACACTGGCCGTACACCTCTGGTGATCGTCGAGGGGACACTGAATAGTGCACGGTACATCCAAACCGTCATCGAACCCATCGTTCTACCATTCCTAGACCGGCAAGCGAACTTGCTGTTCCAACAGGACAGTGCACGTCCGCATGTATCCCGTGCCACCCAACGTGCTCTAGAAGGTGTAAGTCAACTACCCTGGCCAGCAAGATCTCCGGATCTGTCCCCCATTGAGCATGTTTGGGACTGGATGAAGCGTCGCCTCACGCGGTCTGCACGTCCAGCACGAACGCTGGTCCAACTGAGGCGCCAGGTGGAAATGGCATGGCAAGCCGTTCCACAGGACTACATCCAGCATCTCTACGATCGTCTCCATGGGAGAATAGCAGCCTGCATTGCTGCGAAAGGTGGATATACACTGTACTAGTGCCGACATTGTGCATGCTCAGTTGCCTGTGTCTATGTGCCTGTGGTTCTGTCAGTGTGATCACGTGATGTATCTGACCCCAGGAATGTGTCAATAAAGTTTCCCCTTCCTGGGACAATGAATTCACAGTGTTCTTATTTCAATTTCCAGGAGTGTATTATGGTCATTTACAGAGTTGTGAGGTGTACAGTTTTGTACTGAAAGAGAGAGGACGTTGTTATGCCGACCGGAGTGGCCGAGCGGTTCTAGGCGCTACAGTCTAGAACCGCGCGACCGCTACGGTCGCAGGTTTGAATCCTGCCTCGGGCATGGATGTGTGTGATGTCCTTAGGTTGGTTAGGTTTAAGTAGTTCTAAGTTCTAGAGGAGTGATGACCTCAGAAGTTAAGCCCACAGTACTCAGAGCCATTTCTCTTTTTCCATAAGCTTTCCACAAATGAAAATCCAGTGAGCGGTCTTTGCCCGAATGATCCTGACACTTGATGCAAGTACTGGAGAAGCGCTATATATGACCACAAACTTTCTTTACCTGCGTCAGTAATGAATGAAATTAAACCAATTAGAGACGTTTGTAAAGATACCTTGAAGAAATGTTTTCATGGGAAACCTAAAATTTAAATGAAAGTGTGAATTCTGTCATTTCGAACCGGTTAACGGAAACAGTATTTTTCAGCTTACAACCCTCAAATTTGTTGTTTCGGATGCTACTTTATGCTTCAGTGATGGTGTAATTAGAAAACTGCATGTTTTGAAATTATTGGGCATAAAATCTAGTGGAAATACTGTAAAATCCTTGGTGCAGATAGATAGAGAGAGAATCTGCAAAGCTAATTTAAAATGCACGAAAGAAGCCAGACAGATAAGAAGACAGACCGAAAGAAGAAAAGAAGATCAGTATTATTCAGCAAAATATTAGTGGTAAGTAATTCTCATCAATAACTATACTAGAATTGCAATATTAAACTTCAAATGCATTTTTCTCAAAACTACATTTTTTTACTTTCAGATACCATTATTTGATAAACTAATGGGGTTACAAACATGAATTTTGGTCAGTTTGTACTGCAGATGGTAATAAGTTATTACACGTAATTAGAGGACAATCAAACAAGAAGAAACTGTTTTATAATAATTAATGTACAAAAAAAGTTAAATTTTACTGGTGAAACAATAATTTTTTTTGCTTCAAAACCATAAGAGGTATTATGTTCATTTTACTTGTAATGTGAGGCATATATGCTACATATACGCAGTAAAAATTTTATTGTTTTATCACTTACAGTTCTTTTGAAAAGCGTACCTATCCAAAGGGCAAAATAGCATTGGCAGAATAGGGATAAAAATTGCCTTCCGTCTCCCCTTAAAACCTTTGCCATCAGTTCACTCTTGGGAATAACGTACTGCCTGTGCACAACGATGTGTCGTACAAGGCATGAGGCTTTCTTGATAAACAGCGCTCGGTATTTTCGTCAACATGCAACTCTCCGTATCTCCCCCTCGCAATATGATTAATACAGGAGGCACAACTTACTTGGGAAGGGGGGGGGGGGTAGAGGGGTGTCCGGCAGAAACCTTTTGTGAGAGATTGCCGCGAGCTCAGAACTGACCACAGCGCCTGGTGAGGACATGCAGATTGATGTCCAGCGAAGTTTAATTCGCGAAAACAATTTCTTCCCTCTGCCGTCCGCCACCGAGAGTTACCCCCCTCGGATCCCGTTCCGGGATCTGATGCAACACCACCGAGCTGTGGTTCATACTGCCGGGGCGAGGGGAACACGTCCTGTTCCCGAGACTCATTTGTTTGCCGGATCGCCTGCATTTGTCTGGCCCCACTCGCACCTTTTACAGTCTCGCAGTACGACCGGGACGAACGGAAACTTCGTCAGTGACGCGAAAGACGTCATCCGCGTGTCATTTCGAAACCAGAAGGCACGGCCACCGCAGAGCACGCATTTCTCGCGTGTTGACGTCTTTACGTAACAGTCTAAATCGTGATGATGAAACTATGACTTCGAAATGTACACTGACTACTGAAAAGACACTAGAAGGATTTGTTCCTTGTTCTTTTTCCATCAACTTCAGCCAACAGTGACATCGTAAAACATTTACTGTAAGTGTTCAATCGAATAAGGTTCTTCTTCCTCTCTTCCCGTACTTTTACATTCTCTCTTGTGCTGCTGTTGTTGTCCCTTGATGGATGTTTTACGAAGATTCCTCATGAAGTAAAATGGAAATCCAAGGAGAGAAGACAACTTTATTTTCGCGAGACACTATAAATTTAGAGGACCAGCATTTGAGGCCGACTGCAGAACGATTCTACTGCCGCCAAGGTTCATTTCGTGTAATCATCTCGGAGATAATATAAGAGAAATGGAGGCTTCTACAGAGGCTAAACTTTGAGGTTTGCCGATGTCATTGTAGTTCTATCAGAGACAACAAAGGGCTTGGAATAGTAGTTGAATGGAGTCGACAACAGGAGGATATAAGACGAACATAACAAAAGCAAAAGGGGGATAATGGAGCGTAGTCGAATTACACTCCTGGAAATTGAAATAAGAACACCGTGAATTCATTGTCCCAGGAAGGGGAAACTTTATTGACACATTCCTGGGGTCAGATACATCACATGATCACACTGACAGAACCACAGGCACACAGACACAGGCAACAGAGCATGCACAATGTCGGCACTAGTACAGTGTATATCCACCTTTCGCAGCAATGCAGGCTGCTATTCTCCCATGGAGACGATCGTAGAGATGCTGGATGTAGTCCTGTGGAACGGCTTGCCATGCCATTTCCACCTGGCGCCTCAGTTGGACCAGCGTTCGTGCTGGACGAGCAGACCGCGTGAGACGACGCTTCATCCAGTCCCAAACATGCTCAATGGGGGACAGATTCGGAGATCTTGCTGGCCAGGGTAGTTGACTTACACCTTCTAGAGCACGTTGGGTGGCACGGGATACATGCGGACGTGCATTGTCCTGTTGGAACAGCAAGTTCCCTTGCCGGTCTAGGAATGGTAGAACGATGGGTTAGATGACGGTTTGGATGTACCGTGCACTATTCAGTGTCCCCTCGACGATCACCAGAGGTGTACGGCCAGTGTAGGAGATCGCTCCCCACACCATGATGCCGGGTGTTGGCCCTGTGTGCCTCGGTCGTATGCAGTCCTGATTGTGGCGCTTACTTGCACGGCGCCAAACACGCCTACGACCATCATTGGCACCAAGGCAGAAGCGACTCTCATCGCTGAAGACGACACGTCTCCATTCGTCCCTCCATTCACGCCTGTCGCGACACCACTGGAGGCGGGCTGCACGATGTTGGGGCGTGAGCGGAAGACGGCGTAACGGTGTGCGGGACCGTAGCCCAGCTTCATGGAGACGGTTGCGAATGGTCCTCGCCGATACCCCAGGAGCAACAGTGTCCCTAATTTGCTGGGAAGTGGCGGTGCGGTCCCCTACGGCACTGCGTAGGATCCTACGGTCTTGGCGTGCATCCGTGCGTCGCTGCTGTTCGGTCCCAGGTCGACGGGCACGTGCACCTTCCGCGGACCACTGGCGACAACATCGATGTCCTGTGGAGACCTCACGCCCCACGTGTTGAGCAATTCGGCGGTACGTCCACCCGGCCTCCCGCATGCCCACTATACGCCCTCGCTCAAAGTCCGTCAACTGCACATACGGTTCACGTCCACGCTGTCGCGGCATGCTACCAATGTTAAAGACTGCGATGGAGCTCCGTATGCCACGGTAAACTGGCTGACACTGACGGCGGCGGTGCACAAATGCTGCGCAGCTAGCGCCATTCGACGGCCAACACCGCGGTTCCTGGTGTGTCCGCTGTGCCGTGCTTGTGATCATTGCTTGTACAGCCCTCTCGCAGTGTCCGGAGCAAGTATGGTGGATCTGACACACCGGTGTCAATGTGTTCTTTTTTCCATTTCCAGGAGTGTAAATTAGGTGATGCTGAAGGGATTAGATTAGAAAACGAGTCACTGAAAGTAGCAAATGACTTTTGCTATTTGGGAAGCAAAGTAGCTGACGATGTTCGAAGTAGGGAGGATATAAGATGTAGACTGGCAATGGCAAAGAAAGCGTTTCTGAAGAAGAGAAAGTTGTTTACATCGAGTATAGATTTAAGTGTCAGGAAGTCGTTTATGAAAGTATGTGTATGGAGTGTAGCCATGTATGGAAATGAAACATGGGCGACAAACAGTTTAGACAACAGGAGAATAGAAGAGATTGAAATTTGTTGCTGTAGAAGAATGCTGAAGAACTGGTGGGTAGATCACGTAACTAATGAGGAGGTATTGAATAGAATTGGGGAGAATAGGAGTTTATAAAGAGGCTGGCACAGAATACAGTACCATAGACTGCTGCATCAAGCCAGTCTGTGGGCTGAAGAGAGGAGGAGGAGATTTGTGTTTAACGTCCCGTCGACAACGAGGTCATTAGAGACGGAGCACAAGCTCGGATTAGGGAAGGATGGGAAAGGAAATCGTCCGTGCCCTTTCGAAGGAACCATCCCGGCATTTGCCTGAAGTGATCTAGGGAAATCACGGAAAACCTAAATCAGGATGGCCGGACGCGGGATTGAAACGTCGTGTGGACTGAAGGCCACAACAACATCAGAGGCTAATAGTCTCTCTGTTTGCGAGTGTGACAGGAAAGGAAATGAAAAGCATTTGACACGGTGCACCACTGCAGACTGTTAACGAAGGTAGGAGTATTGGCAATAGGTTCTCACATCTGCTGGTGGTTCGAAGGTTTCTTAAGTAATAGGAAGTTAAGAGAAATCAGGATCTGGTACAGAGGGATACACACAATCTTTTTCCCTCGGTTTAGCCGGCCGCGGTGGTCTCGCGGTTCTAGGCGCGCAGTCCGGAACCGTCCGACTGCTACGGTCGCAGGTTGGAATCCTGCCTCGGGCATGGATGTGTGTGATGTCCTTAGGTTAGTTAGGTTTAAGTAGTTCTAAGTTCTAGAGGACTAATGACCACAGCAGTTGAGTCCCATAGTGCTCAGAGCCATTTCAACCATTTGAACCCTCGGTTTATTTCCAAGTGGAAGAGGGAAGGAAGTGACTAGTGGTACAAGATACCCTCCGCCATGCACCGTACGATGTTTTACGGAATATGCATGTAGATGTAGATGAAGACTCTTCCATGTTTCTCCTGTTCTTCGTGAAACCCTCGTTTTTTTCTTCGTTTCTATAGCTGTAATCGAACCCTACGGATCAGTTTCACGTCAGAATGGAAGTGAGAGACAGGTATAGGCACACGTAGATCTTCGTTAGCGTACAAGATTTACTGAATATACTTCTTATCTGTGTGTTTGGTGGTAGCAGGAGCCGAAACTTGGCTTGCAAAAAGATGTTATTTCTTCTGAGGGTGGAAGGAACGAGCACCTGCAGGAACCACCCCCTACCCTCCTCTCCCACGATCCTCGCAGCAAGAGTTCCTAGTGCTGACTCTCAACGCGCCAGTTATCAATAAACAATAACACCACCAAACAGTCCGACTCGATTCGAATGACGCCAAAGTGGGGAGTTGGACAAAAACGGATATCACGCTGTGTCGTATTAAATGCCGCTGAAGAGCAACAGACAGACAGTCGAAAGTCAGAATAGATGTTAACAGCTTCCCTGTGGGAGCAGCTACAAAAAAATTTAATTAACTTTAGGGTACAATCGCACAGCTGGCGTTTTTGTTAGCTGCACCTCCAACATCCTGCTCGGGCGTAATTTTCCAGGTTATACGAGAGGCTCTGTGGCCCACATTGTGCGCAATGCAGAGGGTTCCCTGCACCACTACTAATCATTTCCTTTTCTGTTTCATTCGCAGATAGAGCGAGGGAAAAACGACTGTCTATGAAACTTCCGTGCAGATTAAAACTATTTGCCGGACCGAGACTCGAACTCGCGACCTTTACTTTTCGCGGGCAAGTGCTCAACAAACTGAGCTACCCAAGCACGACTTACGCGCCGTCCTCGCAGCTTTAATTCCACCAGTAGCTCGTCTCCTACCTTCCAAACTTCCAGAATGTTTAATCTGCCCAGAAGTTTCATATCAGCGCCCACTCCGCTGCAGAGTGAAAATCTCATTCTGGAAGCATCCCCCAGGCTGTAGCTAAGCCATGCCTCCGCAACATCCTTTCTTCCAGGGGTGCTAGCTGTGCAAGGTTCGCAGGAGAGCTTCTGTGAAGTTCGGAAGGTAGGAGAAGAGGCTCAGTTGGTAGACCAAAGGTCCCGAGTCCAAGTCTCGATCAGGCACACAGCTTTAATGTGCCAGGAAGTTTGATATGAGAGCACACTCCGCTGTAGAGTGGTAACGAGTGTCTATATTACCAGATGCTTCGTGCAGTAACTGCAACAAACGGCCACATTCGCCTAATACATTATTATTAATAGGATTGCACACAGTGACGCTTAGGGATGGTATTCCAGACCGCGAATCACGAAAACGACCCCGTTTCTATCGCTCCAATCGAACCATACGGATCATTTGCACGTCACAGGCTAAGTGAGAGACAGGTATAGGTACATGCACGTTCTTCATGTCTTCGCATGCTGGGGTGGCCGAGCGGTTCTAGGCGCTACAGTCTGGAACCGCGCTGCCACTACGGTCGCCGGTTTGAATCCTGCCTCGGGCATGGGTGTGCGTGATGTCCTTAGGTTAGTTAGGTTTAATTAGTTCTAAGTTCTAGAGGAGTGATGACCTCAGAAGTTAAGTTCTAGGCGACTGATGACCTCGGCAGTTAAGTCGCATAGTGCTCAGAGCCATCTGAACCATTTCAGGTCTTCGTTAGTGTACAAGCTTAACTCAGTATACTATTTACTCTTTAAGTTTGGTGGTAGCAGAAGGCGAAATTGGGCTTGCAAAAGGATATTTTTTTCTTTTGAGGGAGGAGGAGGACACGAGTATCTGCAGGTACCACCCCCTACCCTACTCTCCCACGATCCTCGCTGCAGGTTTTCCTAGTGCTGACTCTCAACGCGCCAGTTATCAATAAACGATAGCACCACCGAACAGTCCGACTCGTTTCGAATGACGCCGGAGTGGGGAGGCGGACAAAAACGCATATCACGCGGTGTCGTATTAAATGCCGCTGAAGAGCAACAGACAGACAGTCAAAGTCAGAATGGATATTAACAGCTTCCCTTGCGGGAGCGGCTACAAAAAAACAAAATTTAATTACCTTTCGGGGAAAAATCGCAGAGCTGGCGTTTTTGTTTGCTGCACCTCCAATATCCTGCTCGGGCGTGATTTTCCAGGTTATACGAGCGCCCACATTGTGCGTTCGTCTATGTGTGTGCGCGCGCGCGCGTGGGAATCGCGCCCGGCGGCCATTTTTTTCGGCTTGGCCACTGCCGGCACGTCCGACCGGAGCGGCGTGCACCGGCCGCGCGCCTCGTTAGCCGTAATAACAACCCTCCCCCGCGCACCGCGGTCCGTCAGAATCAGCGCGGCCCGTGTCACTGTTCCCGTATGCGAAAACCCGGCGCGGCACTGATTGGCCCAATAACGGCGCGCCGGGCTCACCTACACACGGCCGGCGCCGTTTTAACTCCGCAACTACTGTGCGCTCGCCGCGCCGCTCCCTGTGTGTAGTTGGCATTTGCGGAGCGCTCTCTGTGGCGGCGAAATACGTGCGTTTGTTCACACAGGACCGCGGCGTGCGGTTGGCTGCACTGTTCATCCGAAAGTATCCACACACACTCACACTCACTCACACACACACACACACACACACACACGTCAAACTGGAGTCTGCTCTGGATCAAGCATCTACCTACTGAAACGAATCACCTACAGAGCCCGTTAAGGATAAATTCACAACCATGCGGTTTCGTTATCTGGGTAGCTGCATAACATTACTGCTAAGAGGTCAACGGTCTACACCTACATCTATGTGATTACTCTGCTATTCACAATAAAGTGCCTGGCAGAGGGTCACCTTCATGCTATCTCTGCCGTTCCACTCTCGAACGGCACGCAGGAAAAACGAGCACTTAAATCTTTCCGTGCTAACCCTCATTTCTCTTATTTTATCGTGATGATCACTTCTCCCTATGTAGGTGGGTGCCAACAGAATATCTTCGCAATCGGAGGAGAAAACTGGTGATTGAAATTTCATGAGAAGATCCCGTCGCAGCGAAAAACGCCTATGTTTTAATGATTGCCACTCCAATTCACGTATCACGTCTGTGACACTATCTTCCCTATTTCGCAGTATTACAAAACGAGCTGCCCTTCTTTGTACTTTTTCGATGTCAACCGTCAGTTCCACCTGATGCGGATCCCACACTGCACAGCAATACTCTAGAACAGGGCGGACAAGCGTGGTGTAAGCAGTCTCTTTAGTACACCTGTTGCACCTTCTAAGTATTCTGCCAAACAATCACAGTCTTTGGTTTGCTCTACCCATAACATTCTCTATATGATCGTTCCAATTTCGGTTATTTGTAATTGTCATCCCTAAGTATTTAGTTAAATTTACAGCCATCAGATTTGTGTGACTTATCGGATAATCGGAATTTAGCTGTTATCTTTTAGTAGCCATGTGAATAACTTCACACTTTTCTTTATTCAGGATCAATTTCCACTTTTCCCACCATACAGGTATCTTATCTAAATCATTTTGTAAGTCGTTTTGCTCATCTAATGACGTTACAAGAAGGTAAATGACAGCATCATCTGCAAACAGTTTAAGACGGCTATTCAGATTGTCTCCTAACGGTATGGGGAATTTTACGTTGGTATGAAAATGTTGCACAACTCAGTGACTTGCTGGACTCACGCTGTCCTCAATACGGCTTGCAATGCTACACCAGCTGGTCGCTGGCAGCGTGCTCTGCAACAAGGAGACCGCGGTGATACCTCTCCGTGACGTCACAGTAACGCGTACATCCCCAGTTTCGACATTTTTGGGACGTCTATCGATTTTCGTGATCGTATCGAGTTCTGAGAAGAGCCTAACCAACTATGATGTAAGATGGCAAGAACTATGTCCCTTACATGAAGCCATTAAAGATCACCTAACTCACGTTGAGCGAACAGTAGGGCTGAACAAAATTACTGACAAGGCACAATGCATCTTGTAGAGGGTATAGTATGGACCTATTGGAATAATTAATGTCTGGTGATGGTTTTAAAGTAACGCACATGACTTATAAACTTTGTGGAAATGCGTCGATTTACTGGAGGCTAGTTTATCCCAGGCAAGTACTCAGAACTGACCGTGGCCGCCGGGTGAGCGGCGAAGGGAAGCGACAATAGGCAGCTTAGGAAGGCTCAAACACTTGAGAATGCGGTAACGGGACGCGGCCTCCAGCCGCCTTAAGATGAGTGACAGTGCGGGGGTGGTTGACCCCATACTGGGTATCGGAAATCAGACGGAGAACTTGTAGGCCTGTTGATAAATGTCTGTCGTCCCGTTTTCAGTTAAACATGCGAGAAAGACGCGCAAAGCTACAGTGGAGCGGTCAACACAGCCCAAAATATGCTTGTTCGTGACTATAGCAACTTCACGCTGAATTCACGGTCCGCAGAGTCTGAAGTAAATAAGTTGAAGAGCAACAGAATGAAATACGCCGGCCTCCGATGGGAACACAGGACCTAGGAATTTGAAGTACTCTCCTGGGAGTCAGAATTCCGGAAAAATTGATGTTTGTGCAGACGCTAACCTTGATGGGTGGCCTGGGAGGAGTTAAATAGCAGAAGTTGAGAGGAAGGGAAATTTTGTGGGAATTTGTTCTCTTCCCAGAGCAAGCGCTGGGAAGCGACACATGAGTAACGTGACTTGTGCTGCAATTGGCGCAAGTGATTTTGCTGGAGGGGAAACCGAGGCGAAGAGCACACTGTGAGAAGTCTCTGTAGAGGTCTTCCGTTACCAGCCTGTTAGGAGAGTCATGTAATGTGATGATTGAAGGTCGTGAGTTAAAAATAAATCTGTACTAATTGACTGCATCTGTTTTCAATGAAGTAGTTGAAATCCCAAGTCACTTTCTTAATTAATTTTATATTCAACATTTGCATCTGGTGTTCAGTAGCTGAATATAACATCAATGTGCACCCCTTTTAATTAAAAGGGATCAATTCTGAATCTATTAATGTCAACACTGCCACCACAGGTCAATCAGGAGTCACAGGGCCTTATTACTTTCTTTGTGTTATCCGACATTGCGGCAGTTTTGCACTCTCTGTTGATCTGTTAGTCAGTTACCTGGGGTGAACACACACCAAAACCAGATAAGTGACAGGTGGGGTGTTAAAAGGACACCTGCCTAATGTCGTGTAGGAACCCCGTAACCACACAGAAATGCCGCAACACTATGTGGCATGGACTACACTAGTGCTCGAGGGAACTGACACCATGAATCCTGGGCCATCCATAAATCCGTAACAGTACGAGAGATTGCAGATTTCTTCTGAACAAAACTTTGCAAGGCATCCCACATAACCTCAGTAATGTTCATGTCTGGGAAGTTTGGTGGCCAACGGAAGTGTTTAAATGGAGAAGAGTGTTACTGCAGCAGTTCTGGGCGTGTCATGCGTCGCATTGTCCTACTGGAATTGTCCTAGTCCGTCGCAATGCACAATGGACATGAATGGACGCTGTTGATCAGACAGGATGCTTACGTGTGTCTCACCTGTCAGGGTCGTATCTAGACGTATCAGGCGACCCATATCGCTCCCACTGCACGGGTCCCACACTATTACAGACCCTCCACCAGCTCTTAAACAGTCCCATGCTGACATGTAGGGTTCATAGATTCATGAGGTTGTCTCCCTACCCGTACATCCATCCGCTCGATGCAATCTAAAACGAGACTCGTCCCATGAGGCAAGATGTTTCCAGTCAGCAGCAGTCCAAAGTCGGTGTTGACGGGCCCAGGCGAGACGTAAATCTTTGAGTCGTGCAGTCATCAAGGGAATACGAGCGGGTTCTTCGGCTCCGAAGCCCATATCGATGATGTTTCGTTGAATGGTACTCTCTCTGACACCTTCTGATGGCCCAGAATTGAAATCTGCAGCAATTTGCGGAAGGATTGCACTTCGGTGACGTTGAACGATTCTCTTTAGTCATGACTGGTGCCGTTCATGCAGGATTTTTTTTTTCGGCTGCACCGATATCGGAGATTCGATGTTTTACCATATTCCCAATGTTCACGGTACACTCGTGAAATGGTCGTACGGGGAAAATCCCCACTTCATCGCTACCTCGATTATGCCGTGTCCCGTCGCTCGTGCGCCGACGATAACACCACGTTCCAACGCATTTAAATCTTGATATCTTGCCATGGGCCACCCGCTGTGGCCGAGCGGTTCTAGGCGCTTCAGTTGGAAGCGGGCTGCTGCTACGGTTGAAGGTTCGAATCCTGCCTCGGGCATGGATGTGTGTGTGATGTTCTTATGTTAGGTTTAAGTACACTCCTGGAAATGGAAAAAAGAACACATTGACACCGGTGTGTCAGACCCACCATACTTGCTCCGGACACTGCGAGAGGGCTGTACAAGCAATGATCACACGCACGGCACAGCGGACACACCAGGAACCGCGGTGTTGGCCGTCGAATGGCGCTAGCTGCGCAGCATTTGTGCACCGCCGCCGTCAGTGTCACCCAGTTTGCCGTGGCATACGGAGCTCCATCGCAGTCTTTAACACTGGTAGCACGCCGCGACAGCGTGGACGTGAACCGTATGTGCAGTTGACGGACTTTGAGCGAGGGCGTATAGTGGGCATGCGGGAGGCCGGGTGGACGTACCGCCGAATTGCTCAACACGTGGGGCGTGAGGTCTCCACAGTACATCGATGTTGTCGCCAGTGGTCGGCGGAAGGTGCACGTGCCCGTCGACCTGGGACCGGACCGCAGCGACGCACGGATGCACGCCAAGACCGTAGGATCCTACGCAGTGCCGTAGGGGACCGCACCGCCACTTCCCAGCAAATTAGGGACACTGTTGCTCCTGGGGTATCGGCGAGGACCATTCGCAACCGTCTCCATGAAGCTGGGCTACGGTCCCGCACACCGTTAGGCCGTCTTCCGCTCACGCCCCAACATCGTGCAGCCCACCTCCAGTGGTGTCGCGACAGGCGTGAATGGAGGGACGAATGGAGACGTGTCGTCTTCAGCGATGAGAGTGCTTCTGCCTTGGTGCCAATGATAGTCGTATGCGTGTTTGACGCCTTGCAGGTGAGCGCCACAATCAGGACTGCATACGACCGAGACACACAGGGCCAACACCCGGCATCATGGTGTGGGGAGCAATCTCCTACACTGGCCGTACACCTCTGGTGATCGTCGAGGGGACACTGAATAGTGCACGGTACATCCAAACCGTCATCTAACCCATCGTTCTACCATTCCTAGACCGGCAAGGGAACTTGCTGTTCCAACAGGACAATGCACATCCGCATGTATCCCGTGGCACCCAACGTGCTTTAGAAGGTGTAAGTCAAGTACCCTGGCCAGCAAGATCTCCGGATCTGTCCCCCATTGAGCATGTTTGGGACTGGATGAAGCGTCGTCTCACGCGGTCTGCACGTCCAGCACGAACGCTGGTCCAACTGAGGCGCCAGGTGGAAATGGCATTGCTGCGAAAGGTGGATATACACTGTACTAGTGCCGACATTGTGCATGCTCTGTTGCCTGTGCCTATGTGCCTGTGGTTCTGTCAGTGTGATCATGTGATGTATCTGACCCCAGGAATGTGTCAATAAAGTTTCCCCTTCCTGAGACAATGAATTCACGGTGTTCCTATTTCAATTTCCAGGAGTGTAGTTCTATGTCTAGGGGACTGACGGCCTCAGATGTTAGGTTCGAAGCACTTTCCGTAAGGTGGACCACGGAATTTACTGAATATCGGGAATTGCGTGCAGCGTTGTCTGCCGTAGCAAGAGCGATTTTATCAACCACCTTGGTGCAGCGATTTCATCACCTGTGATGCAACCGGTCGCCGACCTCTTCCCTGAGCGATGCACGGTTCTCCATTCGATTGGAACTACTTCATCGTGCTGCGCACAGCAGGCAGAGAATGAGCACCCTTCCGTAATCCTTTCCCTCGTGTATATTCTAGACATGCAGCTGCAGCATCACTCATGTTTTGATAACAGAGCTTCGCCAATAATTCCCGGCTCCTTTTGCCCAGGCTCATGCTGACACGTCAACAAGTGCATTGCGACTGATCAGGAGTGAGAGACTGTGAATCACGATGACTGATCACGGCACTTGGTGGCCATAGTTGGAACTGGACGGTGGTGCTGTGACATGGAAGTGTCTTACACCCCCCATACGCGTCCCCCATACTCCGGACCTTAATGCTACCAAGTTTGTTACTCGTGCGGTTATTAGTTTCCTTCTTATAACGTGTTAAATACAACTAAAAAAAAGAGACTCTTCCCAAACAGGCCATGAAGACCCAGCGGTACCGACCGATCGCCGTGTCATCCTCAGCCCACAGCCGTCACTGGATGCGGATATGGAGGGGCAACGTGTTAAACAGGGAAAGATTAATTATAAGCACCCGGTACAACAGTGCAAGTCGCGGGCTTGGGTAGTATCTACATTCATGTTCAAGCATGCATATTGTTTGTGCAATCCCTGTAGAGATTCGAGCTGCTGTAAAAAGAGCGATGTGCGAAGCATACAACCACTACCACCGTCAGACCTTAGCAAAAGATCTTGCTGAAAACCCAAGAAAATTCTGGTCTCACTTAAAATCGGTAAGCGGGTCGAAGGCTCCCATCCAGTCACTCACTGATCAGTCTGGGCTGGCAGCAGAAGACAGCAAACCGAAAGCTGAAATTTTAAATTTAGCATTTGAGAAATCTTTCACGCAGGGGGATCGTAGAAACATACCACCGTTTGAGTCTCGTACAGATTACGGTATGGAGGACATAGTGATAGACATCCCTGGGGTTGTGAAGCAGCTGAATGGGTTGAAAATAAATAAATCGCCAGGTCATGATGGGATTCCAATTCGGTTTTACAGAGACTACTCTACTGAATTGGCTCCCTACTTAGCTTGCATTTATCGCAACTCTCTTGCCCAACGTAAAGTCCCGAGCGACTGGAAAAAAAGCGCAGGTGACGCCTGTATGTAAGAAGGGTAGAAGAACGGATCCTCAAAATTACAGACCAATATCCCTAACATCGGTTTGTTGCAGGATTCTCGAACATATTCTCAGTTCGAATATAATGAATTCCCTTGAGACAGAGAAGTTGCTGTCCATGCATCAGCATTGCTCCTGCGAAACGCAACTCGCCATTTTTCACATGAAACCTTGCGAACCCTGGATGAAGGGTATCAGACGGATGCCATATTCCTTGACTTCCGGAAAGGGTTTGACTCGGTGCCCCCACTACAGACTGCTAACTAAGGTACGAGCATATGGGAATGGTTCCCAAGTATGTGAGTGGCTCGGAGACTCGTTAAGTAGTAGAAGCCAGTACGTTGTCCTCGATGGTGAGAGTTCATCGGAGGTGAGGGAATCACCTGGAGTGCCCCAGGGAAGTGTAGCAAGTCCGCTGTTGTTTTCCATCTACATAAATAATCTTTTGGATAGGGTGGATAGCAATGTGCGGCTGTTTGCTGATGGTGCTGTGGTGTATGGGAAGGTTTCGTCGTTGCCTGACTGTAGGAGGATACAAGATGACTTGGACAGGATTTGTGACTGGTGTAAAGAATGACAGCTAACTCTAAATATAGATAAATGTAAATTAATGCAGATGAAAAAGGAAAAAGAATCCCATAATGTTTGAATCGTCCATTAGTAGTGTGGCGCTTGACACAGTCACGTCGATTAAATATTTAGGCGTAACGTTGCAGATCGATATGAAGTGGGACAAGCATGTAATGGCAGTTGTGGGGAAGGCGGATAGTCGTCTTCGGTTCATTGGTAGAATTTTGGGAAGATGTGGTTCATCTGTAAAGGCGACGGCTTATCAAACACTAATACGACCTATTCTTGAGTACTGCTCGAGCGTTTGGGATCCCTATCAGGCCGGATTGAGGGAGGACATAGAAGCAATTCTGAGGCGGGCTGCTATATTTGTTACTGGTAGGTTTGATCATCACGCAAGTGTTACGGAAATGCTTCAGGAACTCGGGTGGGTGTCTCTGGAGGAAAGGAGGCGTTATTTTCGTGAATCGCTACTGAGGAAATTTAGAGAACCAGCTTTTGATGCTGACTGCAGTACAATTTTACTTCCGCCAACTTACATTTCCAGGAAAGACGACAAAGATAAAGTAAGAGAGATTAGGGCTCGTACAGAGGCATATAGGCTGTCATTTTTCCCTCGTTCAGTTTGGGAGTGGAACAGGGAGAGAAGATGCTAGTTGCGCTACGAGGTACCCTCCGTCACGCACCGTATGGTGGATTGCGGAGTACGTATGTAGATGTAGACGTAGTATCTGCATTAATGTTCAAGCATGCATATCTTTTGTCCAACCACTGTAAACGTGGATTAGGTGTGTTAAGAAGCATACTTCTCGTTACGCAGGAAACGCAGGGTGTCGTAGAATACGTAGTTTGCTTCGTATCGGTGTGAATTCAGCGAATACCAAAGCGCCGGAGTTGCATTTGCACGCCGGAGACCATCCATCTTTACGTATGTGAGTAGAGGACGCATCAGTACCTACAGTGCCAGACGCTCGACAGCTGTTTTGAGTGAGGCGATCTAAGAACGCATGCCAGACAGGGTAAGGGAGAAGGGCGTGGAGACGGGGTGAAACAGTGGAAGCCCGGGGTGAGCGCCGGGGGCAGTTTGTCCGAACGCGCTCCGCACGAGACAATTTTCTAGCGCATTTCACTTGTCCGTCAGGCTTAAGAGGCCGAGGGAAGCGCCGCTCGGAGGAGGGCCAGGGCAGCAGCCAGATAGCGTAATCGCGTTACGGAGTCGCCACTGCGCAGGTAGCGAGTGGCCGAGGGTGCTTCCCGCACTTTGCTTTTACCGCTGCTCCGTGCGTCCGAGGAGAGCAGAAAAAAAGTTCTATTGTTATGGTCTTTGAGCGTGCAGTGCTTCGAGGTTCGTGTGAGCCGTCTGGGGTTCGTCAGTAGTCGGTGCGATCTGTCTGCCACACTTGCGAGCTCGAAACACAGTTAATTCTGCCTTATACTCGAAACCTTGTAGCCTTACACCACCGTAGAAAAAGACTGTCAATGACAATCACTCAAGTTGCTCAGTACAGTCGCAGGTGAAGTTTAATTACAAACCCTTGAAAATTATATATATATATATATATATATATATATATATATATACTAAGATGATACCTGTTCTTTCGGACATGTCTGAAAGAACAGATGCCATTGGCGACCAAGCAGCTCTCTAGAATGAAATTACAAATAAATCAGTACCAACAGCTGCTGACGGGCGTAGACATACGTGAACGGGGACAGATGAAAATGTGTGCCCCAACCGGTACTCGAACCCGGGAACTCCTGCTTACATGGCAGACGCTCTGTCCATCTGAGCCACCGAGGACACAGAGGACAGCGCGACTGCAGGGATTTATCTCTGGCACGCCTCCCTCCTGTCCAAAATAACAGATACCATCTTAGTATATATATAGGCTGTTAGAAAAAGGTACGGCCAAACGTTCAGGAAACATTTCTCACACACAAAAAAAGAGAAGATGTTATGTGGATATGTGTCCGGAAACGCTTAATTTCCATGTTAGAGCTCATTTTAGTTTCGTCAGTATGTACTGTACTTCCTCGATTCACCGCCAGTTGGCCCAATTGAAGAAGGTAATGTTGACTTCGGTGCTTGTGTTAACATGCGGCAGGCATTGTTGGTGATGTCTTGATTGGGCCCCATGTTTTTCCACCTGCGCTCAATGGAGCACGTTATCCTGATTTCATACGGAATACTCTACCTGTGCTGCTAAAACATGTGCCTTTACAAGTACGACACAACATGTGGTTCATTCACGATGGAGCTCCTGCACATTTCAGTCGAAGTGTTCGTACGCTTCTCAACAAGAGATTCAGTGACCGACGGATTGGTAGAGGCGGACCAATTCCGTGGCCTCCACGCTCTCCTGACCTCAACCCTCTTGACTTTCGTTTATGGGGGCATTTGAAAGCTCTTGTCTACGCAATCCCGGTACCAAATGTAGAGACTCTTCGTGCTCGTATTGTGGACGGCTGTGATACAATACGGCCATTCTCCATTGCTGCATCAGCGCATCAGGGATTCCATGCGACGGAGGGTGGGTGCATGTATCCTCGCTAACGGAGGACATTTTGAACATTTCCTGTAACAAAGTGTTTGAAGTCACGCTGGTACGTTCTGTTGCTGTGTGTTTCCATTCCGTGATTAATGTTATTTGAAGAGAAGTGATAAAATGAGCTCTAACATGGAAAGTAAGCGTTTCCGGACACATGTCCACATACATGACTCTGTATCATACGTTTTTAGTCATAATTCTTTGGCCATGTTATAGGCCATTCTTTAGTTTAAATTCTGAGGAAGACACTCCTAGCAGTGTTGAAACCCGGTTAATTCGTTAAAAATAGTGACCGAGGGCTGTTTTCTTTCAATTGTAAGAATTTATCAGCAGTGTATGGTTATTTGGACATGTAGATGAGAGCAGTGTCATACAAATTACGGAAATAAGGAGTTCATTATTTTGTTGAAGATTAGATATCATTTGTGACTCTAAAGTGGGATATAATTGTGCAGTGTCTCGTCTTCTGCCAACAAAAAGTCCCGTATAAATAAACTGATCGGAGATTTAATCATTTCTAAAATAACAGTTCCTCGCTAAGAGTTTCTTACAGTTTCGAGATATCGGATTCACGGCCTACGTACTGTTCTCTGCCCAGGGGACAACAACTGTAGAAGACTGGATGTTGGTGAACACTTATTAGAACGTATGCGTTCCACTCAGGATGGTGGAAGGAAATAGGTAGCTCGCACGTACTGCAATCTTAGTACAAACGAGATCAGTGATGCATCGGCTGTGGCAACACAGAGGACGTGTGAAGGAGAAACCGCGTCCTTAGCGTAGCGGTAGCGTTTCCACCTACCACGCAAAGGGCCCGGGTTCGATTCCAAGATGCGGACTGGGTGTTATGTGTCAATCATCATTTCCGTCATCATTGACCCGCAAGTCGCCGACGTGGCGTCAACTAAAAAGGACTTGCAATACGGCGGCCGATCATTTCATATCATTTTTTTATGTAGGAGAGAAACGTTTTTGAGCGAAGGGGTTTATCTTACACATCAGCTTGCCGTAGAAAGGGTTGCCTCATAAAATGGTTGTAGGACGGAAAAGACGATTGTATTCGTTAAAGTTAATATTTAATTTATTAAAAAAAATGATATGATTCACAGATCAAGGGAAACTATAATGACAGTTCACCGTGACAAGGTTCATGAAACTGCTGTGCATGGGATTAAAAACAAAAGGAAACTGCCCAGTAATGGGATAAAATTCCTTTCTATACTCACTGCGCTTGATAAATGCTAAGGCACTTGAATGCCCTGTTGAAGACTGCTACTCAACAAGTCAGTGACCTTTCAATGTCTGAGCAGCTCGCAAACGCAGTAACACTGGAGACGATCGACTCACGACATCAGTACAAGAAATCCACTATAAAAAAGCAAACTCACGTCGTGAAACAAAAAAGCAAAGTGTGAGTTGCTCAGAGTATGATCGTGTAGCATTACTGGGCGGCAGGCCCCATCCGGGGAGTTCGACCGTCAGCCTGCAGGTCTCATTTCAAGCGATGCCACACTGGGCCACTTGCGTGTCGGTGATGGTGATGAGGGCAAACAGGACACGAAGTCCACGAGCGGAGAAAATCTCCAACGAGACCGAGAATACAAGCCGGGCTGTGGGCAGGTAAACACGTTACCACTCAGCTAGGCAGACGAAGTGCTCAGAGGAAATGCAGCGACACTTACTCAAAAAGAACAGCGAAAGTACCGTCAGTCTGGGCGGGGCACTTGGTAATATCTCTGCGACGAGACGTGTCCCGAACGGTGAACACCACATCATCGAATCTGACTCCGTCTTGCCGCCCTCTCCTCTCCTGCGTTCCCCACCACTCATCTACGCTACCGGTGGACGGGGGAACTCCCGAGTTCTGCCACCGTGACAATCGAGAATTTTTGCCTCACGCTCGCGACTGCGGGGGAAGCCCGTTGGATTTTCCCCAAAAATTCTCGTTCTATTTAGTGATTAGAAGTTGGTACTGGACAGCCTTGCATCTCATTCTCAATATCAATGAAATTCTCCAATAGCCGTGTAACTGAGACGTTATTTTATTTTGAAAGCTACCAGTATCGGCATTCCACTATGCTATTTTCAGGCCGCCATATGCATCTCTCCAAATCATCTATAATGCCATATAGTGGCATGAATTCCTGGATGTTGCGAATTAAATCATTTCACTAGTGCTTCATTCGAAGACTTGATAGCAACTTGGAGCTGCAACAAGCAGTCATGGCACTATATGACATTATCGTTTATTTTGAGAGATGTTTATGGAGCATGAAGATGGCATAGTGGGATACCGAAACTGGTAGCCCTCAAAATAAAATAAAATAACATCTCAGATGCTCGGCTGTTAGGGAATTTCATTGATTTTGACAATTACTGAACCAGCTGATGTCCTCTGTCCATGATAAATCAACATAAATTTCACACTGTTCGTTGAAAATTCGTCTCAGCGCAAACTGCAGCTTCTCCCACGCTGTATGCGGTAGTAAGGCGGTGGCTCTTTCTCTGCGTTTCCTTGTAGGACAGACAGACAAACAGGGTTTTTCTGGCAACTCCTCCCCCCTCCCCCCCCCCCCCCCCCCCACGTACGCCCCTCCACCCCTAGGGACCACTCTGTGAAGACGCCTTAGGCTCACCACTCTTACCTCATGTTAAAGATGTTAGACAATTCACAAAACTTTAAAACTAGAACCACATTGGTTTGAACGTTACTTAAAATAGAGAGCAGATCCTTTGGCAAATCCGCGGCGGTCCGCTGGTCGGAAAATAAAAGACAACCAAATAAAATGTGGCGAACATTTCGTGCCAGAATCAAACAGGCGGTGTAAAGAGATGTACACAGAAATGGTTCAAATGGCTCTGAGTACTATGGGACTTGACATCTGAGGTCATCAGTCCCCTAGACTTATAAATACTTAAACCTAACTAACCTAAGGACATCACACACACATCCAAGCCCGAGGCAGAATTCGAACCTGCGACCGTAGCGGCTGCGCGGTTCCAGACTGGAGCGCCTAGAACCGCTCGGCCACAGCGGCAAACATCAGTCGATATGCAGTTGAACACAACACACCAGAAGTCCGTACTGGTCTATGGTGTAATGGCTACAGCAAATGTCATTACGTATTATAATTCGGAAATAAAGAAATTTACGACAAAACTTCAGTGAATATTTTACTCACATTCTGATGCATACATTAACGCACGAAGCGTGTACAGTTACTTTTGAACCGCCATATATGTCCAGTTTTCACACGTACACTACAACATTGCCTGCTCAGAACCCTCAGGTAGAATACAGGTCTGTTGTTTACACTTGTTACTTCACGCTAGCGCTGCAGTTACTGTGGTGGCATAACTTGTACTCCAGCAAGTCTCGGGACATTCAGGACGGGCGGTGTATATATAGTTGTAATACCGAATGTATGGAAACAATCGACTACACTGCAGAAAACCTAAACTCTCTCTGTGCATAAATTGGAGGGTAACGACGGCGAGACATGCGACAGGGGTAGGAAAAGGATTCCTGGCGCCAATGCGAGTGGAGGGTGCGTGCCAGCTGCGTGCGTGGCGCAGATTAACGGTGACGTCACTCGTCAGCCTAACGCGTGGGGCGGAGTCTCCACGCGTTCTTTATGCGTGGCGAACGAGTAGGTGCGTGCGACATTCAGGTAGGCGGGGTGTGTGCAGCCAATAGGAGACCAGCCATCTCTCCACTACGGCCCAGTAACAAGTACGAGGGCAATCCCAAAAGTAAGGTCTCCTATTTTTTATAAGTACATAGACCTGTTTATTTCTACATCAGTTAACAGCTTGAATATTTGGCTACTTTTCGGCATAATCACCATTTGTGTCGATGCATTTTTGTAGACGCTGTGGAATTTTATTGTATGACCATAACATACCAGCTCGCCGCCATGCTGTTCATAAAGTTATGAACCTCTTCTTTCACCTCGTCGTCGGAGCTGAATCGTTTGGACTACAATTAACGCTGACAGGTACTGTGAGACTCTGGAAAAACTCAAACGGGCAATTCAGAACGGGAGAAGAGGAATGTTGAGCAAGGGCGTACACATTCTCCATGACAACGCTCGCCCACACATCGCTCGGCGAAACGTTACCCTCCTGTAACAGTTTCAGTGGAACATAATCACCCATTCACCCTATAGTCCTGACTTGGCACCCAGTGACTATCACCTGTTTCCTAGGTTAAAAGAACATTTGGCCAGAAAGCAGTTCAGCTCCGACGACGAAGTGAAAGAAGAGGTTCATAACTTTCTGAACAGCATGGCGACGAGCTGGTTTGACATGGGCGTACAAAAACTGCCACAGTGTCTACAAAAATGCATCGACAGAAATGGTGATTATGTCGAAAAATAGCTAAATGTTCAAGCTGTAAACTGATGTAAACCATTGTAGAAATAAGCAGGTCTATGTACTTATAAAAAAGTAGGAGACGTTACTTTTGGAATTACCCTGGTACATGTGCATGTACTGGCAGATGTATACGCCGCCAGTGACTGTACAGCGCATGGTGAAGGGTACATCATACTACTGTACTCAGTTTTCTTTCGTATTCAATTCGCGTAATGAGCGATAGAAACATGACTGTTTATACATCTCTGTGTGTGCCCTACTATTTTTCGTCTTACTCTCATTAATTTAATGCGAGACATAATGACGGCGAGAGCATAATGATTGCTAAGTCTTTTCCGAATACAGGTTCTTTAAACGATAATTCTTTCGGGAAACAACCCCCATGCTGTGGCTAAGGCACGTCTCCGCAACACCCTCTCTTCCAAGAGTGATGGTGTCGCAAGTTTCGGAACAGAGCATCTGTGAAATGCGGATGATAGGAGATGAGGTGCGGGCGGAAGTGAAGCGCTGATAGCCGCTCATGAGCCGTGCTTGGGTAGCTCAGTCGGCCGGGCACAACTTGATCATGTGACATGAGACCTCTAACGGGATTGATGTAAGTACACGGAGTATCAGTCTTTCGGTCTACATCTACATCCATACTCCGCAAGCCTCCTGACCGTGTGTGGCGGAGGGAACCTTGAGAAACTGTATCAGTTCTCCCTTCTATTCCAGTCACGTATTCTTCGTCAAAAGAAAGGTTGTTGGTATAGCTCTGTGTCGGCTCCACTCTCTCTGATTTTACCCTCATGGTCTCTTCGAGAGATACAAGTAGGAGGGAGCAATATACTGCTTAACTCCTCGGTGAAGGTATGTTCTCGAAACTTCAACAAAAGCCCGTCTCGAGCTACTGAGCGTCTCTCCTGCAGAGTCTTCCACAGGAGTTTATCTATCATCTCCGTAACGCTTTCGCGATTACTAAATGATCCTGTAACGGAGCGCGCTGCTCTCCGTTCGATCTTCTCTATCTCTTCTATCAACCCTATCTGGTACGGATCCCACACTGTTGAGCAGTATTCAAGCAGTGTGCGAACAAGTGTACTGTAAGCTACTTCCTTTGTTTCCGGGTTGTATTTCACCCCAGATCTCCGCAGAATCGTCTGAGGCTCTGCTTTATACCTTCCACTCGGCTCGACCTCTGACGAAACACGATCGACTTAAAGACAGCTAAGTCGAAGTATGCATTTTCTGTCCACAGCCTGGCAACTACTCAGCACCTCACCGAACAGCGTCGAGCAACGCACACTATTTGATGCCAAAAACAAGTCCTTTCTCTACAAAGAGTAACACAAGAGCAGTCTATCCACAACTGAAGGCCGCCGGGGTGCGATTTGATTGGTTTGTTCACATATTTCATGCTAAACTCAGGAGAATATCCCATTGGCAATGAAGGTGTCCACTACCGGTACTTGATACAGGATAGCATATTTGCAGTGAGTTTTCATCGACTGTTGTTGTTGTGGTCTTCAGTCCTGAGACTGGTTTGGTGCACCTCTCCGTGCTACTCTATCCTGTGCAAGCTTCTTCATCTCCCAGTACTTACTGGAACCTACATCCTTCTAAATCTGCTTAGTGTATTCATCTCTTGCTCTCTTTCTACGATTTTTACCCTCCACGATGCCCTCCAATGCCAAATTTCTAATCCCTTGATGCCTCAGAACATGTCCTACCAACCTGTACCTTCTTCTTGTCAAGTTGTGCCACAAACTCCTCTTATCCCCAATTCTATTCAATACCTCCTCATTAGTTATGTGATCTACCCATTTAATCTTCAGCATTCTTCTTAGCACCACATTTCGAAAGCTTCTATTCTCTTCTTGTCCATACTATTTATCGTCCATGTTTCACTTCCATACATGGCTACACTCCATACAAACACTTTCAGAAACGACTTCCTCACACTTTAATCTATACTCGATGTTAAATTTCTCTTCTTCAGAAACACTTTCCTTGGCACTGCCAGTCTACATTTTATGTCCTCTCTACTTCGACCATCATCAATTATTTTGCTCCCAAATAGCAAAACTCCTTTACTACTTTAAGTGTTTCCTTTCCTAATCTGATTCCCTCAGCATCACCAGTCTTAATTCGACTACATTCCATTATCCTCTATTTGCTTTTGTTGATGTTCATCTTATATCCTCCTTTCAAGACACTGTCCATTCCGTTCAACTCCTCTTCCAAGTCCTTTGCTGTCTCTGACAGATTACAATGTCATCGGTCAACCTCAAAGTTATTATTTCTTCTCCATAGATTTTAATGCCTACCCGAACTTTTGTTTCCTTTACTGCTTGCTCAATATACAGATTGAACAACATCGGGGAGATGCTATAACCCTGTCTCAATCCCTTCTCAACCACTGCTTCCCTCTCATGCCCCTCGACTCTAATAACTGCCATCTGGTTTCTGTATAAATTGTAAATAGCCTTTCGCTCCCTGTATTTTACCCCTGCCCTCTTTAGAATTTGAAAGAGGGTATTCCAGTCAACATTGTCAAAAGCTTTCTCTAAGTCTACAAATGTTAGAAACGTAGGTTTGCCTTTACTTAATCTATTTTCTAAGATAAGTCTTAAGGTTGCCTCACGTGTTCCAACATTTCTACGGAAACCAAACTGATCTTCCCCGAGGTCGGCTTCTACCAGTTTTTTCATTCGTCTGTAAAAAAATCGTGTTAGTTATTTGCAGCTGTGACTTATTAAACGGATAGTTTGGTAGTTTTCATACCTGGTAGTACCTGCTTTCTTCGGGATTTGAATTATTATATTCTTCTTGATGTCTGAGGGTATTTCGCCCGTCTCATACATCTTGCTCACCAGAGTTTTTTCAGGACCGGCTCTGCGCGAAAAAATCGAAATGAGAAGATAGCATATTGAAATATGAAACAAGATACAGGAATTAAAGACATTAGCTGCCATTGGGCACTGATCTATACCAATGGGGCAAGTCGAAAATTTGTGCTGGACTGGGATGCAAACCTGGGTTTCCTGGTTGCTAGGCGGATGCGATGACCACGTTAAAAAACGAAAAGTGTGAGGTGATCGGAATGTGTTCCAAAAGAAATCCGCTGGAATTCGATTACTCGATAAATAGTACAACTCTCAAGGCTGTCAATTCAACTAAGTAACTGGGTGTTAAAATTGCGAACAACTTCAGTTGGAAAGGCCACACAGATAATATTGTGAGGAAGGCGAGCCAAAGGTTGCGTTTCATTGGCAGGACACTTAGAAGATGCAACAAGTCCACTAAAGAGACAGCTTACACTACACTCGTTCGTCCTGTTAGAATATTGCTGCGCGGTGTGGGATCCTTACCAGGTGGGGTTGACGGAGGACATCGAAAGGGTGCAAAAAAGGGCACCTCGTTTTGTATTATCACGTTATAGGGGAGAGAGTGTGGCAGATATGATACGCGAGTTGGGATGGAAGTCATTACAGCATAGACGTTTTCGTCGCGGCGAGATCTAATTACGAAATTTCAGTCACCAACTTTCTCTTCCGAATGCGAATATATTTTGTTGACCCCAATCCACATAGGTAGGAAAGATCATCAAAATAAAATAAGAGAAATCAGAGCTCGGAAAGAAAGGTTTACGTATTCGTTTTTCCCGCGCGCTGTTCGTGAGTGGAATAGTAGGGAGATAGTATGATTGTGGTTCGATGAACCCTCTGCCGAGCACTTAAATGTGAATTGCAGAGTAATCATGTAGATGTATATGTATGCCATCCGGACACAGTGATCGCTAGAAGTGCATGGAATGCCCACTCACAGATGATGTCTGTAATTCCTTTGTGTCTCGGTTCATAGTAGCTCCAGGATTAAAATGGTGTCTGTTCTTTCTCTGGAGAGTTTGTATGTAGAATCTGGACGGAGTATTGCAGATTAGAAAGTCGTGGTGCTACAGTTCTACAGTAAGTGGCGAGATATGATGGAATTAGTTTTCGACGTGTCGAGGTGGCCATATCGAGAGGCATGAGGGGGGGGGGGGGGAGAGGGGGAGGCTAGCATAGGCGGCGTATAGGTGGACGAGGGTAGGGTGTGTGGTGTATGGCGAAGGGTGATTTGAGCTACTGGGCGGTACCAGAGGGAGACGGGAGGAGAGCGAAAGAAGGGTGGCCATTAGGAATCCAGGGACACGTCATTAGAAAACTGCGCAGCACATCTGATGGCGCACGCCGTGGCAATAAATCTGCCGCCGCCTGCTGTCCCCCACGTGGGTGGCACGTGCACCACCTCCCGCTGCTCCCGCGCAAGGTAGGGGTGGGGACAGGTACACGCCGGTCGCATCAAACTGTCCCCATACGTCACGCCACCGATGTCTGTTACGACACTAGCGGCGCATCAGCGCGCCGATGTTGCTCCACCTTCAACTACATCCCTACGCATTGACGGGTTTCAAAACATTAGAAAAGTGAACGGTAGTTGCGCAACCTTTCGTCGAAACAGCCGTATTACTAGATGCACCTAATGTGTACACCCCATGCACCTTAAGCCGTGCATCCGAACGTGGAGCGTTGAGCGTGCCGAGTTTCTGACGTCATAGCGTGGAATAGCACGTTGGGGAGTCTTTCCGAAGGTGCAGGGCTATATCTGGCTTGTCAGATATTCTGAGCGTGCGTCTGAGAGTTGACCAATGAGACGGCACAACGCCACCTACGTCACACGCACGTGGTCTCCCTTCAGTACAGAGTTGTGAGGTGCCATATTGGCATTCAGTTCAAGCCTATACGTATATATGCCGTTTCTGAGCACTAGCAAATTGAGAATCACTGGAAAACCCGTTGTTAACTGTGTGATTCGTTCCAATAAAATAATGAGAAACATTATATTAGTGGCAAAAGCAATATTGTAACTTGCGTATTAGGAGAGTAGGCTATTTGAAGGCAGCGGCACACTGAAGATCCACCCAGAACCCATTGTTCTTGGTACAATTTGTTATAATTAAATTTCAATTAGTAACGTATCTAAGATTAAGGTTCTCAGCAAGGCGTAATACAATATGAATAGACGTAAGGGTTGCGTCATTTGTTTAACGCCGACACGGTAGCTCAGCGAGTTCGCTCAGAGAGCCGGGTGGCCTCTGTAATAAAAAAAAAGCTCAGTGGAAGGATCAACCGCCGAACTTGAACAGGATGTCTTGCGACGTCCGCAACGACCAAACACAACGAACAAAATGCAAAATTAAAAAAGCGTAATGAATAGCGTCAATGTCTTGTAAAAATGATCGTCGGAGCGATGGCTCGCGTCTTGACACTTCGAATTTTTTTTCTTATCATTCGCGTTTTTATTAGGTTCTGACACATTATTATTAGTTTAATGTAGGTATATACTATGATATTTGATGTTATGTATCTAAGTTAACCTTTTTTGAGGGGTGACTTTTTTCGATTGACTTAATCTACAGGACAACTTGCGCCACTTATATAAAGATATTTTGCTCCTTTCTCTTTTACGCTTCGTGATTCACATGTTGCAAAGTTTCTGCTACTGGGTAGGAACAGTGAGCAAGTAAGACTGACCTTGGGGTTTTACTAAAATGTGGGAATGATGAGATAATGTTTATCTTAGGCAGAGAAGTATTCCAAATTTGTACAGCACTGTTTGTAATGGACGTGGTACTTTCCTTTTCGTGGACGATGGAGGAAACGTGCGTTTTAACAGAGCTAACGTGGGAATTTTACGCGCGCCCGTTGAGTAAATAGTGTAATTTACGAACTAGAAACATCCCTCGAACTGCCGCTGGAGAGCGTTGCCATCGCGATTACCACGTTGGGTCCCACGTACCGTGTGCACAAGTCGCATCGTTCCTGAGCGTTCAGCATCACGTTGAACTTGGCACGTTCATCGTTAACGTTCGACAGCACGGTCCGTGTGGCGACGGCTTAAGGCATACAGTTCCCCATCTCCGCCCCCAAGCGTCCCTGTTCGCAACTGCGGACTGGTTCACGTCGCCCGATTTCACGATTCGCGGCGGATATCCGTGGCGCAAAAACACTACTTGGAAGATAAGGTCATTGTTCAATCGTGCAGGATCCTTGCGGAAACCGCTCTTGTTTGTGTTGGGTGGCCTCAGAGATGTTCAAATGTGTGTGAGATCTTATGGGACTTAGCTGCTAAGGTCATCAGTCCCTAAGCTGACACACTACTTAATCTAAATTATCCTAAGGACAAACACACACACCCATGCCCGAGGGAGGACTCGAACCTCCGCCGGAACCAGCCGCACAGTCCATGACTGCAGCGCCTGAGACCGCTCGGCTAATCCCGCGCGGCTTGGCCTCAGAGACTGGGGGATAGTTTTGATTTCTCCGTTAGCAGCGGGAAGTTTAGTTGTCACGAAGTCATGGTACATGGAAAATCGTACGTTCGCTCGCCGGCAGTATTTCGTAAAGAATGTGTGTGTGTGTGTGTGTGTGTGTGTGTGTGTGTGTGTGTGTGTGTGTGTGTGTGTGAGGGAAACAAAACGTGACTTTCGCACCCATTTTAATATTCCGGCACGCCGATGTGCCCTAAACCACAACACCAGTTTGAGAACGATCGAAAACTGCAACACTGCTGACTTCGAAATAGACCAGAAACCACATGGCAGTGTCACCAAGGCCTGTACACCCAATATCATAGAGCTACCGGTAGTTAGAGCTTCTGCAACACAGATCCTAAACGTTCGGTCTGCGTGCTTGCTGCGAGTTTAGGGATTAACGTGTCGCCAGTCCGAAAGATTCTGCGATAAGATTTTCATTATCACCCACACATAATTCAGATATGTAAACAACTTAGTGAAAGTTTCTATGAACAGGATCGTGTCTGTTATCGAACTACAAATGGTTCAAATGGCTCTGAGCACTATGGGACTCAACTGCTGTGGTCATTAGTCCCCTGGAACTTAGAACTACTTCAACCTAACTAACCTAAGGACATCACACATATCCATGCCCGAGGCAGGATTCGAACCTGCGACCGTAGCAGTCGCACGGTTCCGGACTGAGCGCCTAGAACCGCGACACCACCGCGGCCGGCTTTTCTGTATTAAAAATGTTTGCTTTTACTAGGAAAAGTATCTTACTTAATGAATAATAAACAAAAAACGCATTTATAGAAAAATATTGATATGGCTTTGGGAGAAAAGTGCGATCCTCGTTGAACGCCATTTAAAAAATATACAGCCGGCCCTTGTGGCCGAGCGGTTCTAGGCGATTCAGTCTGGAATCGCGCCTCCGCTACGGTCGCAGGTTCGAATCCTCCCTCGGGCATTGATGTGTGTGATGTCCTTAGGTTAGTTAGTTTTAAGTAGTTCTAGGGGACTGATGACCTCAGATGTCCGTCTCGGGCCATCCTGATTTAGGTTTTCCGTGGTTTCCCTAAATCGTTTCAAGCAAATGCCGGGATGGTTCCTTTGAAAGGGCACGGCCGATTTCCTTCCCAATCCTTCCCTAACCCGAGCTTGCGCTCCGTCTCTAATGACCTCGTTGTCGACGGGACGTCAAACACTAACCACCACCACCACCTCAGATGTTAAGTCCCATAGTGCTCAGAGCCATTTGACCCAAAAAATATGCAGGTTATGATAAAAATATACACATTATAATTAAATGAAGTCATTCAACTGCCAAATATGCAGAAGCGTTACATATTATTCACGTTTTGTGTTTGATTATTAAATATGTACTGATTCTGTACTTAAGTATTTTGTAAGTACCGCCCTACGCAGGTCTGTAAACAGACGCAGTAGGTAAAGTAAGAGTTAGTTTCCACTCAGTTTCCAAGGAGTGATATTCCGTAGCATATAAATGGTGTGGTATAAATTCTAGCAGAAAACAGACTGAGAGCATCACCTGAGCTCCCGAAAAAAAAAATAATTATAGCCTGGCCGCCACGTAGATATCAAAGCCATTCTACAGTTCGTAATGCCAAATCAAAGACATGAAACGAGACAGAAACCTTAGGACATAGCAAGACATACCACCTTGCAAAGACGCGATTCTGGCTGCCTCTGGAAGAGAGTAACAAATGGGCGCAAATACGCCTCAGATGACGACAAATGATTCACGAAAACAAAGCTCTTCCACTGGAGAAACAGCGCACACTCTGCTGCACAGTGAAAATCTCATTCTGGAAACATCTCCCAGGCTGTGGCTAAGACATGTCTGCGCAATATCGTTTCTTCCAGGGGTGCTAGTTCTGCAAGGAGGATCGTAGGAGAGCTTCTGTAAAGTTTGGAAGGTAGGAAACGAGGTACTGGCAGAAGTAAAGCTGTGAGGATGGGTCGTGAGTCGTGCTTGGGTAGCTCAGTTGGTAGAGCAATTGCCCGCGAAAGGCAAAGGCCCCGAGTTCGAATCTCGGTCCGTCACACTGATGACGACAGGTAACGTTCTCCAGGCATTAACCAAATTCCAGCGGGCTGCCACAGGATACAGAGTAACTCACCACTCCGAAACACTAGCTTCCAGTCATCCGCAGCTCATTCGTGTTGCTCTTTACACAACTTCTAGCGTCTCTTACGATGGACTACAGATGTGTGTGCCTTATAAGGAGCTGTTCTGCCAGGAACTTTCACATCAGCGCACACTCCGCTGCAGAGTGAAAATCTCACTCTGGAATGATTCAAATGATCACTGTACAGGACCGTGAGATGGGCTTGCACCGCCGCTGTTTTGTAACGATGTGCAACAGCTGGTCCGGTGGTAAACACACAGCAGTTGCTGTTATTTCTGTGGCGCGTCTTTCCGCGTCTCGCGTCCAGCCACTGCTCAAGTCCTTGATGGCCGCCCCTGGGCCGCGACTGTACCGAGGTGGAGACCTGGCGCCGGCAACCCCTTCCCTCGCTCACCCCCAGCGCGCGGCTGACGTCATCACCGGTAGCTGCCACGTAAGCGCCCGCCAGACCCCCCCCCCCTCCCCCCCCCCCCCCCCCGGTCTGCACACGCCGCGGCGCCATTCTTCTCTCGCCCGTCACAAGTGCCGCTCACCTCCTCGCCCTCTTTGTCACACGCCGGAGCAGGTGTTTACTACTCTCCAGAGAGGCCCTTCAGCCCGGTCGCGTTAAGTCAGGTGACGCTGAGGGAATTAGGTTGGCTAATGAGACACTGTAAGTGCCAGGCGCGTAATGGCAATTCGGAACCCAAGTTACTGTCACATCCCTACATCTACATGTAATCTACATAGATACTCTGCTATCCACCGAACGGCGTGTGGCGTAGGGTACCCCGTACCACCCTTTAGTCATTGCCTTTCCTGTCTGCTCCTGGTTGGTGAGTGGTCAGCCCGACAGAATGTCAATCCTAAAAGTCCGGGTTCGATTAAAGGCTCTGTCGGAGATTTTCTCCGCTCAGGTACTGGGTGTTGCTCTGATCACCATCATTTCATCCCAATCGACGCGCAAGTCGCCGAAGTGGCGTCAAATCGAAGGACTTGCACCCGGCGAACGGTCTACCCGACGGGAGGCCCTCGTCACACGACATTTATTTATTTATTCCGTTTCCTGTCCCACTCGGAAACAGTGCCAGGGAAAAACTATTGTCTATATGCGTCCGTATGAGCCGTAATGTCTCGTATCTTATCCATGCGGGCCTTACGCGCAATGTTTATTGGAGGCAGTAGAGTCGTTCTGCAGTCAGCTTCTCAAAATTTTTGCAATCGTGTTCCATGAAAATCCCTCCATAGATTCCCATTTGAATCGCCGAAGCATCTCCGTAACGCTTACCGGCAACAAACCTAGCAGCCGCCTCTGAATGTCTTCCACTAATCCGACCTGGTACGGATTCCAAACACTCGAGCAGTATTCGACATAGGGGCCTCCTTTACAGGTACTTAGCGGGACAGCGCAATGGTTACCACACTGGACTCGCATTCGGGGCCAGCCGGAGTGGCCGAGCGGTTCTAGGCGCTACAGTTTGCGACCGCTACGATCGCAGGTTCGAATCCTGCCTCGGGCATGGATGTGTGTGATGTTCTTAGTTAGGTTTAAGTAGTTCTAAGTTCTAGGGGACTGATGACCTCTGAAGTTAAGTCCCATAGTGCATAGAGCCATTTGAACCATTTAACGTGGCGAGTACTGTACACTCTTTAGTCTGCCACCGGAGTGAGCACGGAAGTTTTATGAACATATCAGGTGCTGAGAGAAACGGTCTGTTAAATACTCGAGATGGTGTGTGGTCACAATGAAAAGCAAAGTTACAAAGATCCTGCAAAACTAGAAATGAATTTAGCAAAACAGACAAACTGAGGAACAGGGTAAGAAAGAGATACACCTATAGCTGTTCATATGATGTTATTTATTTTATGGCTACCAGTTTCGTTGCTTCAGTGCACAATCTTTAGGCCTTACGAGATGAAGTTAACGCCATCCGTATTCATGATGGATCAGTGGCCAGCACTGGTTTTCTACCTGTAACCGCAGTGTCGTTTCTCTAACCATCTACTCTCAGCTGATTGGAGAAACATTCAAAATACACTGAAGCGAGGAATACACTGGTATACGCATACGTATTCAAATACAGTAATTTGGTGGTAAGTTCTATGGGGCCAAACTGCTGACGTCATCGGGCACACTACTTAATCTAACTTAACCTAACTTATGCTAAGGACAACACACACACACACACACACACACACACACACACACACACACACACACACACACACACACACACACACATGTCCCCGAGGGAGGACTCGAACCTTCGACGGGGTAGCCGCGTGAACCGTGGCAAGGCGCCTCAAATCGTACGTCTACACCGCGCGGTATTTAAATACAGAGATATCTAAACAGACAGAACACGGCGCTATGATCGGCAACGTCTCTATCAGGCGACAAGTGTCTGGCGCAGTTGTTAGATCGGATACTGCTCCTACAATGACACGTTATCAAGATTTAAGTGAGTCTAAAAGTGGTGTTACAGTCGGCGCATGAGCGATACGACACAGCGTTTCCGAGGTAGCGATGAAGTGGGGATTTTCCCGTACGACCATGTCACGAGCGTACCGCGAATATCAGGAATCCGGTAAAACATCAGATCTCTGACGTCGCTGTGGACGGAAAAAGATCCTGCAAAAACGACTATTTTTCATAACAATTTCTTTCCCAGCACAACATACTCTAGAACAGCCTTACAAGCGATTCAGGCTGTTTGTTACCACCGCGTACACATGGCATAGTCAAAGTAAGTAGCCCTACAATCATGAAGTTATAATTTTGAGTATAAATGCCACCCATGGCAACATACAAGATATATATATATATATATATATATATATATATATGGCATGTGTTCTTTCGGACATGTCCGAAGGAACAGGTACCATAGGTGACCATGCAGCTCGTGAGAATGTGTGGATGCACAAACAGTGCCAGTACTCTTACGGGATTCGGCAACGCGCCGCGAGTAATGAATATAATGGACTGGGGCACTACGAATGTAGTGCGGGACAATACGTTGAGAATGTGGGTTTCGTGGGAGGCGTGCCAGAGGTAAGTCCCTGCAGTCACACTATCCTCTGTGTCATCGGTGGTTCCCATGGATAGAGCGTCTTCCATGTAAGCAGGAGATCCCGGGTTCGAGTCCCGGTCGGAGCACACATTTTCATCTGTCCCCGTTCACGTACGTCAACGCCTGTAAGCAGCTGAGAGTGTTCATTTCATTGTAACATACAAGGTGACGCTATAAAGAAACAAATTGAGTATAACTTTTTTCCCTCAACGCGTCGGCACGTACGTAGCAATAAGTGTTAACGGTACTCAAAAGTGTACAGTTATTATGACGGAACTATGGTTATACATAGTGTCACGATGTGTGTAGTAGTGCACTGCATCTGCTGAGGTCCGAAGATCGTCATCGTTGACAGAAATCAATAATCTGATTTATAAACATTCGTGATCCGTGACGGGTTCTATAATAAAATAAACTGGCTTGATTTTCGTCGACCGTCGACCGAAATCAGTACGTTTGAGCGTCGAGATAGGTTGCACCGAGACCGCGCTCGTACCGGCGTAACGATTTGAAAAGATCGCCCGTATTCGGCCGACGTCGGTATGCCCAAACATCAGCGCCACTGTGACCTTAGTCTAAGAAGCCTACTATACGTCTGCCACAAGTGTCTGCCTCTCTGGCCAGTAGAAGGAGTGGGTCATAGGTGGATGCGCTGGGCACCATCAGTTCTTGTTAACATCGGCTGTCATCGGCCATCTTCGGCCGACGTCGGTCATCGGCGGAAAGGCCAAACATCAGCGCCACTGTGACCTTAGTCCAAGAAGCCTACTACACGTCTGCCACAAGTGTCTGCCTCTCTGGCCGGCAGAAGGAGTGGGTCACAGGTGGATGCGCCGGGCACCATCAGTTCTTGTTAACATCGGCTGTCATCGGCCATCTTCGGCCGATGTCGGTCGTCGGCGGAATGTCCAAACATCAGCGCCACTGTGACCTTGGTCCAAGAAGCCTACTACACGTCTGCCACAAGTGTCTGCCTCTCTGGCCAGCAGAAGGAGTGGGTCATAGGTGGATGCGCCGGGCACCATCAGTTCTTGAAAATATCGGCCGTCTTCGGCATATGTTGGTAGTCGGCGAAATGCCCCAATGTTGTTGCGACTTCCGGCGCTGGCGTCCCATCTCTCTGGCCAGCCAGGAGACGGGACCCTGAGGTGGATTCGGGGTGTGGGGCTGCGCCGACTGCACTGGCGAACTAATGTGGAAAGATCGGCCGACTTCGGCCGACGTCAATCGTCGGTGGAACGCCCCGTCATCGGCGCAGCCTACGACGCCTACTGTACGTCTGTCACTGCCCGATTGGCTGTCTGCCCAGCCCGACTAAGGACTCTTAGTTGGATGTACACGACGGTGCCAACTCCACTGGCATACTGATCTGTAAAGATCGGCCTTCTTCGACCAATGTCGGACGTCCACGGAACGCCCCGACACCGGCGCCAGTTCGACCGCTGCCCGAGACGCCTACTGTGCTTGCGCCTCCGGCCAGCCCTGAGGTGGATGCGGGACGAGCCGCGGGGCGGCGCCGCCTCCGGAAGGCTTAATTAAAAGCACAGCCGGCACGGAGGGCCATTTACATACCGGCGCACGGCCCGGAGCCGGCGCGTTATGAGTAACGTGCCTACAGCCAGCCAGCAATTAATATCGCCGCAAATATTGAATATGTAAACAAAGCCAGGCGGCGCCGGTGACTCACCGGCGCATCCTAGCCCTTACTCTTGCCCTTGGCCCTCCTCAAAGGGCCTGGCCGGCTGGTCCTTCAGCTCGGCGAACTTACGGGGTAAGAAGAGCTATTCCGATGGTCTGTGGGCGAAATTTTCAACGCTTGTGCCACTGGTTGGCGTGAATGGGTCTGCAGAATACCGCACTGGTTCATCTCTGGCCCCATCTCAGGAATGTCGCAAAAAAAAAAAAAAAAAAAATAAATGTTCTGAGCACTATGGGACTTAACTTCTGGGTCATCAGACAACTTACAACTACTTACACTACTTAAACCTAACCAACCTAAGGACATCACACACATCCATGCCTGAGGCAGGATTCGAACCTGCGACCGTAGCGGTCACGCGGTTCCAGACTGTAGCGCCAAGAACCGCTCGGCCACCCAGACGTCGCTGAGTGCGGACGAGATTACTTGGGGGTGGTTCGGGTTTCCAGCAACTTTCGTTATACGGGGTGTAAACATGAAGTTGACAAACCAGAATAACTCTAAAAATACGCTTCACACGAAAAAAAATGTGTAGAATCCAAAGTTGGTTATTTTCGAGGGGGACATCTCTCGGTGCTAAAATTAGCCCGCCACCCCAGCCCCCTGGAGATGGAGCGGGAGGCAACTTTAAAATTTCAAATGGAGCCCCCGTTTTTATTGAAGAATCAGTTTCTACATAAAAAACTACGTACATTTTGTCTTAAACATTTGTTCTGATTCTTGGTAATTGGCGCTGTAATTCAATCCATGTTCTCATTTTTGGGTGGCAAATGGTTACGGATAAAGTAAAAATACTTATTTACTACGTAAATTTTATAATGTTAATTATAATCCGTCTTGATTGCAATTATTTTTTATTCATATGACCGGTTTCGGTTCATTCAGAACCATCTTCAGATGTGATATTTCAGTTACAGGAGTAACCCGTCCAAATCCAGCAACTTTCACATGCTGGACTTGGACGGGTTACTCCTGCAACTGAAATATCAGATCTGAAGATGGTTCTGAAGGAACCGAAACCGATCATATGAATAAAAAAAAAAAAAATTCATCAACCGTCCAATGTCAATACAAACGGGCCCAGGTGAGGCATAAACCTTCCTGTTGTGTGTTCATCTAGGATACACGAGTGGGCCTTCGTCTCTGAAGGCCCCCATGTTGTTTCGTTGAATGGTTCGCTTTCTGAGACTTGTTGATGGCCCAGCATTGTGATCTTCAGCAATTTTCTGGAGGGTTGCACTTCTGTCACGTTCAACGATTCTCTTCACTCGTCGTTGGTACCGTTCTGGCAGGATTTTTTTTCCGGTCGCAGCCGTGTCAGAGATTTTATGTTTTATCTGATTCCTGATATTGACGGTACACTTGTGAAATGGTCGTAAGGGAAAATGCTGCCTCGGAGATGATGTGTCCCATCGCTCTTGCGCCGGCTATAGCACCCACCACGTTCAAACCCAGTTAAATCTTGATTACCTGCCATTGTGGCAGCAGTAATCGACCTAACAAGTGTTGTCTTATATAGGCGTTTAAAACCGCAGCGCCGTATTCTTCCTGTTTACATATATTTGAACATGCATGCTTATTCCCGTTTCTTTGGCGCTTCATTGTATTAGGGAAAGAAGTGCAGTCTATGAGACAGCTTTCCCGAAATTTAATGTATGAAAAACGACGCCGTGAGAATATCAAGCTGTCGAGAGCGTGTAATCTTATCTGATATTCCGTGCACTTGTCTTTTTCTCGCCGGCCGCTGTGACCCAGCGGTACTAGGTGCTTCAGTGTGGAACCGCGCGACCGCTACGGTCGCAGGTTCGAATCCTGCCTCGGGCATGGATGTGTGTGATGTCCTTAGGTTAGCTAGGTTTAAGTAGTTCTAAGTTCTAGGGGACTGATGACCTCAGATGTAACGTCCCATAGTGCTCAGGGCCGCTTTGTGTTTTTCTCACTCGCCTGCGTGTGACGTCACGTGTCGCATCATCATTACGCCTCCGGTATGAGAAGTTCAAGTGGCCAGAGCGCTGAAAGATTTTCGGCGATCCTCCGCTATACGGCATCTCTTCTCCTCTTTGGACGCGGCGCCGAAGACGTCAGCCGCTGTCGTAACCTGGTGAATACAGGGGGCGCCACAGCCCAGTCTGAATAGGATAATCCCAAGTATACACCGGCTAACGTCGGCCGGCCATTAAAGCCGCGCCACAAAGACCTCATATATTTATTCCCTCCCCCCGCAGCCCCTCCCCCTTTTTATTCGGAGCCACCCCCGCCGCTGTCACCGCCCCCTCCTACAGGCGCGCACCAGCAGGTCCCCGATGATGAAAGGTGGTGGTAGCCGCAGGCCGCTGGAGTTTTCTGCACACAGACACGCGCGCGCCCTGTATACGGAGGCCGGTGTCCGGTAAGGGGGGCGGGTGGGGGGATGCCGGCGGGGGGGGGGGGGGGGGCAGAGAGGGGTCCGGTTATTATCCGAGGCAGCGGGCAGAAAGGACCCGCGGCTAACCCCATTCAGAGCTGACCCGGGCCCGTACTCTTTCCGAGCGCCGGCCGCTCCCAAATGAGTTTCCTGTGCGATATTAACTATATACGGGCAGCGGCGGGGGTCGCGGCGGTAACTTTTAATCCATACGGATCACATCCCCAAGCTTGCGCGCCTGTGTGTGTACGTGCGTGTGTGAGCCTGCCAGCGGCGACTAATAACGCCGGACTGACGTGTGTATAGCTGCTGCTACCTCCGCCGTGTGTGAGCTTCATGTGAGCCAGCAGGAGGGTGCATGTGTGTGTGTGTGTAGGGGGTAGGAGGTGCTGTCTGGAGCCGGCGGCACAGCCTGCGTTTCAAGGTTATTGCTGCCCACCCACCGCCATGTCCGTATGAGACGGCCGAACAATACCGGCCGAAGCTCCACCCGTTCACCCCCAGCCGACGTAATACCGAGGCTACCTAATAAGTTTCTTTTGATAAAACAACGAAATAAAAACACTTCTGGGTAAAAATTATATCTATGCGATCGCTCAGATTTTCTAGGCACGATTGAGTGACAGATTGTTCCTCGATCTTCAGCCGAGCTCTTGTTTCCATTCCATGTGCGGCGTTTCGACCATCTACTCTGCCCGCGCGACTGCTACGGTCGCAGGTTCGACTCCTGCCTCTGGAATGAATGTGTGTGATGTCCTTAGGTTAGTTAGGGTTAAGGGAGAGGGGGGGGGGGGGGGTAGGACGTCAAACGGGCCGACTTGGAGCAGGAGAGTCACCACAGGACATTTTAATTTCCACTGTCTGTACTTTTACAAATAAATTCACAAAACTTTGTCACCATGACCAGGAAGCATTGAGGACTCACACTCATCGCAGTGGAAGTTCAAAAACGTAGCAAAATATCGTTTTTTACATGTGAAATTTCATCATTTTTTCACTTATTACTTGGCTGCATTTGTTGCTAAAGGTACACTTTTCTTCTTAAGTGAGAGAAATTTTCGATGAATTTTTCATACCATACGAACAGTAGTTACAGGTGTATGAAACTCTAGAATCTTCCAATTCTATTAACAAAACTGTGGAAAAATTGAGAATTAACTATACAACTTGAGTTTTCTCTAAACATTAAGTTTAAAATGTAACAGTTCATTAATCTTTGCATAAATTTAATTACTTCTGGACTTTCAAACACCTGTAACTATGGTTTGCAGCCGGCCGGTGTGGCCGTGCAGTTCTAGGCACTTCAGTCTGGAGCCGAGCGACCGCTACGGTCGTAGGTTCGAATCCTGCCTCGGGCATGGATGGGTGTGATGTCCTTAGGTTAGTTAGGTTTAAGTAGTTCTACGTTCTAGGGACTGATGACCTCAGATGCTAAGTCCCATACTGCTCAGAGCCATTTGAACAAGTTTTGAACCTTTGTTAAAGTACTTTTGAATACATTATGGGAGTAACAGTGATCAATGTGTTAGGAATATTTACTATAAAAACAGTGTTGATCACAATTTATTTATTAAGGTGACCGGTTTCGACCACTACTGTGGTGATCTTCAGACCATTGAGTAGGAACCTCTTTCTGCTGGAGAACCAGTGATTCTCCAGGAGATAGAGGTCCCTAATCAATGGTCTGAAGATGAGCACAGTAGTGGTCGAAACCGGTCATCTTAATAAATGTATCGTGATGAAGACTGTTTTTATAGTAAATATTTGTTAAAGTACTTTTTTTCGTAAATTATTGACCTCGTCCGCCAAGGGCTGTGGCCCTCAGATCTCAAGTTGTTGAAAAATCAGCCAACCAGTTGCAAATAAAGGTTTATTAGCCTTTGACCTACGTTTATTTATTTATAAAATATCTTCTTCAGAGGTAGTATGCCGTCTGAAAAAGATTTTTTCCAAATATCTAAACTTAGGTCAATTGCTTGGCTGATTTTTTAACCTTTTCAGATTTGCACAGTTGCTGTTTCGGAGTCATGTTTAAGAAATTGCTCACAGATCCTTGTAGTTCGGTCCGCCAATATTCTGATTACTCTCCTTTTCCTGTTCGGGACAGCGACCGGAACTTTTATCAAGGTACGCTCATCTGTGCGTGAGTGGGGGCCTCCTGTAAACTTAGCTCAACTGTCTTTCAGTTGAAAACGCGAATATGGCTTCAAAGTGTTTGATTACAAGCGGCTCTCTCGCTCTGCGGCGTATTTCTTCATAACAAACACTCCCCCCTGTTCATTTGCACGGTTCCGCGTCCACCACCACCTCGCCTCACAGAGGGTGTGAATGCCGTGTCGCGTAATTGTAATCTCTCGGCGATCCAGAACAATAGGCAGGAATTGTCACGTGGCGGCAGCAGAGGCGCAGGCGCGCTTTGTTGGCTCAGGTGATGAAGGCAACACGCTCGCAATTTTCTCCAAGCAACGCACTTACACTTACGCACATGCGCGTGCGGTGTGGAGTGGCAGGATTGCGTCTCCTCTCGCAGGAGGTGCCCCGCGGGGGAAGGGGTGGGGGGAGGGCGGCGGGGGGTGAGGGGGGAGGAAAGAGAGGAGGTGGAGAGAGAGAGAGAGGGAGAGAGAGAGTTGGGGGAGGGAGGCAGCAGCTGAGAGAGAGAGACGGCGCGATTTTCATCAAGTATGCAAATGAGCGGGAAAATTACTTCTGCCATATATAATATGAGGCGGACCGGCCGGACGCTGGCGTGTAAAAGGGGTTGCGTGTGGCCACCCAGGGAGGGAGGTGGGAGGTAGGAGGTAGGGGAGGGAAGGAGGGTAGTGAGGGGGAGGTGGGGGGGGGGGGACACACACGGGCCAGACTCATTACTTCCGCATCGACGTACAGGCCGCGGCGACGGACCAGCGCGTGGAATGCCGGGAACACCTCTGCTGCGTCGGTTTCCCTCACCGGCCACACACGAGCTGTAAGGTGGCAGGACATATACACACGTTAGCTTACCAGCATTAGTATTGATAATAAAGCGTCTGGCAAGGGCATCAGATCATGACTCTATTGAATTATGGCGGCTGGAGTTGCAGAGCGGTTCTAGGCGCTACAGTCTGGAACCGCGCGACCGCTACGGTCGCAGGTTCGGATCCCGCCTCGGGCATGGATGTGTGTGATGTCCTTAGGTTAGTTAGGTTTAAGTAGTTCTAAGTTCTAGGCGACAAATGACCTCAAAAGTTAAGTCCCATAGTGCTCAGAGCCATGCGAACCATTTTTTTTCTATTGAATTATGATAAATATGAGGCACTCTCGAGCAGTATTCCCTGCATGTCTGCATGATTGAGCCACTAACTTAAAGCGTTGGTGAAAAGTGTCGGAAGTTGAGAATTGTGGAATATAAATCTCTGACATGGATCTGTTGTAGACCTTTAGAACATATTTTTTGCTCGCGTATCATGTAATTTCTGGAAACCCAGAATCTACTCTGTAGGAATCAACACGGATTCCGGAAACAGCGATCGTGTGAGACCCAACTCGCTTTATTTGCTCATGAGACCCAGAAAATATTAAATACAGGCTCCCGGGTAGATGCCATTTTCCTTGACTTCCGGAAGGCGTACGATACAGTTCCATCTCTAAATCCTCGCACAAACGAAAAAAATGTCTGACATGGAAATAAGTGTCCAAGGAATAGAAAAGCAACAGAAATCACTCAACAGAGGAAAGTCCACTGGACCTGACGGGATACCAATTCGATTCTACACAGAGTACGCGAAAGAATTTGCCCCCCCCCCCCCCCCCCCCCCCCCGCCCTTCTAATAGCCGTGTACCGCAATTCTCTAGAGGAACAGAAGGTTCCAAATGATTGGAAAAGAGCACAGGTAGTCCCAGTTTTAAAGAAGGGTCGCCGAGCAGATGCGCAAGACTATAAGCCTATGTATCTGACATCGATCTACTGTTGAATTTTAGAATATGGTTTTTGCTCGCGTACCATGTCATATCTGGAAACCCAGAATCTACTCTGTAGGAATCAACATGGACTCCGGAAACAGCGATCGTGTGAGATCCATCTCGCTTTACTTGTTCATGAGACCTAGACAATATTAGATACAGGCTCCCAGGTAGATGCTATTTTCATTGACTTCCGGATGGCGTTCAATAGTTCCGCACTGTCGCCTGATTAAGTGAGAGGCTACGGAATATCAGACCAGCTGTGTGGCTGGATTGAAGTGTCTTTAGCAAACAGAACACAGCATATTGTTCTCAATGGAGAGACGTTAAAGTGACCTCTGGCGTGCCACAGGGGAGTGTTATGGGACCATTGCTTTTCACAATATATATATATATATATATAAATGACCTAGTAGATTGTGTCGGAAGTTCCATGCGCCTTTTCGGGGATGATGCTGTAGTATACAGAGAAGTTGCAACATTAGAAAATTGCAGCGAAATGCAGGAAGAGGTGCAGCGGATAGGCACTTGGTGCAGGGAGTGAAAACTGACCCTTAACATAGACAAATGCAATGTATTGCGAATACATACAAAGAAGGATCCTTTAGCTACAGTCTGGAACATATGATAGCGGAACAAACACTGGTAGCAGTTACTTCTGTAAAATATCTGGGAGTATGCGTACAGAACGATTTGAAGCGGAATTATCATATAAAATAAATTGTTGGTAAGGCGGGTACCGGGTTGAGATTCATTAGGAGAGTCCTTAGAAAATGTAGTCCATCAACAAAGGAGGTGGCTTACAAAACACTCGTTAGACCCATACTTGAGTATTGCTCATCAGTGTGGTCGGGTTGACGGAGGAGATAGAGAAGATCAAAAGAAGAGCGGCGCGTTTCGTCACCGGGTTATTTGGTAAGCGCGATAGCGTTACGGAGATGTTTAGCAAACTCGAGTGGCAGACTCTGCAAGAGAGGCGCTCTGCATCGCGGTGTAGCTTGCTGACCAGCTTTCGAGAGGGTGCCTTTCTGGATGAGGTATCGAATATATTGCTTCCCCTTACTTATACCTCCAGAGGAGATCACGAATGTAAAATAAGAGAGATTCTAGCGCGCACGGAGGCTTCCAGCAGTCGTTCTTCCTGCGAAGCATACGCGACTGGAACAGGAAAGGGAGGTAAGGACAGTGGCACATAAAGTGTCCTCCGCCACACACCGCTGGGTGGCTTGCGGAGTATAAATGTAGATGTAGATGTAGGAAGTCTGCAGCTGGCCGTAGCTCGCCGGGCCGCCGTGGGCGGCAGGTAGCGGTCACCGGAAACGCGGGACAATACGGTGCTTTTGGGGACAGCCCGGCATCCGGAGCCACCTGTGCTGGGCAACACGTGGCGAAGACGGGGGTTTCGTTTGCCTAGGGGCGTTATGACCTACTCGATCATTGGATAGAATCTCAAAAATGCCGTTGGACTGATTTCGGCGATGATAGAGCGTTCGACATTGGCCGAAACTGACTATGCTTCCGCCGCGTTTTCGTACTCATGGGAGACGGGAGAATTATGGAGAGAGAGGACTTCGCCTTCAGCCATCGAGCGGTACGGATTTGGAGACGGCGTCTTGGCCATCGTCTTCGAAGGGAGGTATACGGTCTGTATCGCAGCGTGTTCCGTGCGGTTAGAGCTCTTTGTGTGCTCAGAAGCGAGATTTTCAGCAACGCTCAACCACTTCCAACAACTTACCTAATATTCTTGATCTGGTAGTTATCCTTGCGAGGTGCCGAGTATTAATCGACGTAGCTGCCGGTAATAGGGGGCGCGTAATTGCAAATTGTTAATGTGCTATTCTCAGGAGTGTGTGGGTGGATAAAAAAATTTGAATTTTTTAAAAATTTTGTCAGTAGTGGGGAATATCAAATTAAAATACCAATATTACAATCGAATTATCGACTTCATTGTAGCTAGCATTAACCCTGCCCCAGTAAGCTTTACATGTCCTCTAATCACTACACAGCTTGCCCAGACAGGAAGGGAAGACGGTTTGCAGTCCTCTATGTCAGCGACGGACCGATAAGTTTACAGAGCAAACACGCAACTGTCACCTTGCCTCTGTTGCGCAGGGTACCTTGGAAGATCCAATCGTCCGTAACAATATGTCGGAAAAATTCTCTCCCTCTCTCTTCATGTTAACAGCGGTTGCATGCACGATCAGTCATCTAGTCATAAACTTCAAACTATGAATTAGCAGGAAAACACTCGCTCAGTGGAAATGAAATAATCGTATGACATTATTGGTCACGAGAGGCGTCCAACTCCATCTGCGATTGTTCGGCCACCTAATGCAATTCTTTCTGTTTGATGTCTATTCAGCGCCACTTCGGAGACTTGCGACGCGACTTAAGATCACAACATTAGGACCACAAGAAACCGCAGTCCCCGAGCGAAGAAAATCTTCAACCTGCGCGGCGATCGAGCCTGGGACACCACGATAGGAGTGGGAAAAACCGACCGGTTATAACTGATACCGCTGTTTTAGTTCTTACTGAATAACTGGTATTTTCGGTGTTTGGTTGGTTTATTGGGGCAGGGGGAGGGGGGGGGGGGGGAGGGATGAAAGAGCGAGGCAGTCGGTACCATCGGGTGAGGGAAGGACGGAGAAGGAGCTCCAAAGGAACCATCCCGGCATTTGCTTGAAGCGATTTAGCGAAATCACTGTCGGTGTTTGTTTGGTGTCGGTAATAACAGGTGAGGCGTGTGTTTGCTCTTTTACTAATAACTGAATAAAAAAAAAAATATCGATTAGCTATAGCAGCAGTGCTAAATATTTTTCGTTTTGAAATAAACTGTTCTTAAAAACGGAGTAATTTTCATTCGTAATAATTCCTTTGAAGTGCTGCGTCAGTACAGAAAAATGGGAAAAAGCAGTCAGTGCTGTTTTAATAACATTTTCCGACAGGAACGATCAACAGACAGATGGCATAACAATTGGCACATGATTGCTGAGACAGTAATGTCCCTGTTGTCGTGTGTCGTTATTCATGATGTGCGTGCAGTGTGGAAGGCCCGCCCTCTCCTGGTCTATACGGTGGTTTTGCGCTGTCGTCGCCGGACAGCCCTCGTACATCAGAATGGCACCAACCCCACTCTGGAAATTTTTTAACCAACTGACGTAGCGATGAAGTGCAATGCTCACGTGCTTTAAAAGATTAAAGATTTGTTTGCCATTTTTATGCAGGAAGGGAACTGTAGTGACAGTAGGGCGTGAGGTCTCCACAGTACATCGATGTTGTCACCAGTGGTCGGCGGAAGGTGCACGTGCCCGTCGACCTGGGACCGGACCGCAGCGACGCACGGATGCACGCCAAGACCGTAGGATCCTACGCAGTGCCGTAGGGGACCGCACCGCCACTTCCCAGCAAATTAGGGACACTGTTGCTCCTGGGGTATCGGCGAGGACCATTCGCAACCATCTCCATGAAGCTGGGCTACGGTCCCGCACACCGTTAGGCCGTCTTCCGCTCACGCCCCAACATCGTGCAGCCCGCCTCCAGTGGTGTCGCGACAGGCGTGAATGGAGGAACGAATGGAGACGTGTCGTCTTCAGCGATGAGAGTCGCTTCTGCCTTGGTGCCAATGATGGTCGTATGCGTGTTTGGCGCCGTGCAGGTGAGCGCCACAATCAGGACTGCATACGACCGAGGCACACAGGGCCAACACCCGGCATCATGGTGTGGGGAGCGATCTCCTACACTGGCCGTACACCACTGGTGATCGTCGAGGGGACACTGAATAGTGCACGGTACATCCAAACCGTCATCGAACCCATCGTTCTACCGTTCCTAGACCGGCAAGGGAACTTGCTGTTCCAACAGGACAATGCACGTCCGCATGTATCCCGTGCCACCCAACGTGCTCTAGAAGGTGTAAGTCAACTACCCTGGCCAGCAAGATCTCCGGATCTGTCCCCCATTGAGCATGTTTGGGACTGGATGAAGCGTCGTCTCACGCGGTCTGCACGTCCAGCACGAACGCTGGTCCAACTGAGGCGCCAGGTGGAAATGGCATGGCAAGCCGTTCCACAGGACTACATCCAGCATCTCTACGATCGTCTCCATGGGAGAATAGCAGCATGCATTGCTGCGAAAGGTAGATATACACTGTACTAGTGCCGACATTGTGCATGCTCTGTTGCCTGTGTCTATGTGCCTGTGGTTCTGTCAGTGTGATCATGTGATGTATCTGACCCCAGGAATGTGTCAATAAAGTTTCCCCTTCTTGGGACAATGAATTCACGGTGTTCTTATTTCAATTTCCAGGAGTGTAGATACGTGTTTCAAAGTCTTACTGACCTTCAAAGCAGTCACCAGCACTGTGTACAGCCAGTTGCCAACGATGTGGAAGTCGTAGGATCCTCTTAGCAGCGCCAGTTGTGTTGACAGTTCGAGCGGCGCGGTCTGTTGGCCGACGAATTTGTAGCAGTTCTGAAGTGAAAACCCAGAAGTGTTTCCCTCAGTTTCGAAATCGAGTTGAACTCACGACGGCTTATGTCAGGGGAGGGCAGTAAGTGATATAAAAGTTAGCAGCCCCATCAGTCAAACAAAACAGTATCAGCTTGCACTGTACGTGTGTGAGCATTGTTCTGCAAAATGATGGTCAGGCAATGCAGAACGTGTCGTCACTCCTGTCTCTATGCTGTTCACTTTTGGAACACAACCTACGACCAGCTTAGAGACAAAAGTGATGATATTTTCCACAGGACCTGACCATCATTATGCATGACAATGCTCAAGCACGTACAGTGCAAGCTGTTACTGATTTGTTTGACTGATGGGCCTGCTAAGTGCTATACCACCTACTGCACTCCCCTGACTTAAGCCCTCGTGATTTCAACTTGATTTCTAAACTGCAGGAAACACTTCACGGCATTCGCTTCAGAACTGCTACAAATTCGTCGGACAATAGACCGCGCCGCTCGAACTGTCAACACAACTGGCACTGCTAAGAGTGTCCTACGACTTCCACATCGTTGGCAACGCGTTATACACTCCTGGAAATTGAAATAAGAACACCGTGAATTCATTGTCCCAGGAAGGGGAAACTTTATTGACACATTCCTGGGGTCAGATACATCACATGATCACACTGACAGAACCACAGGCACATAGACACAGGCAACAGAGCATGCACAATGTCGGCACTAGTACAGTGTATATCCACCTTTCGCAGCAATGCAGGCTGCTATTCTCCCATGGAGACGATCGTAGATATGCTGGATGTAGTCCTGTGGAACGGCTTGCCATGCCATTTCCACCTGGCGCCTCAGGTGGACCAGCGTTCGTGCTGGACGTGCAGACCGCGTGAGACGACGCTTCATCCAGTCCCAAACATGCTCAATGGGGGACAGATCCGGAGATCTTGCTGGCCAGGGTAGTTGACTTACACCTTCTAGAGCACGTTGGGTGGCGCGGGATACATGCGGACGTGCATTGTTCTGTTGGAACAGCAAGTTCCCTTGCCGGTCTAGGAATGGTAGAACGATGGGTTCGATGACGGTTTGGATGTACCGTGCACTATTCAGTGTCCCCTCGACGATCACCAGAGGTGTACGGCCAGTGTAGGAGATCGCTCCCCACACCATGATGCCGGGTGTTGGCCCTGTGTGCCTCGGTCGTATGCAGTCCTGATTGTGGCGCTCACCTGCACGGCGCCAAACACGCATACGACCATCATTGGCACCAAGGCAGAAGCGACTCTCATCGCTGAAGACGACACGTCTCCATTCGTCCCTCCATTCACGCCTGTCGCGACACCACTGGAGGCGGGCTGCACGATGTTGGGGCGTGAGCGGAAGACGGCCTAACGGTGTGCGGGACCGTAGCCCAGCTTCATGGAGACGGTTGCGAATGGTCCTCGCCGATACCCCAGGAGCAACAGTGTCCCTAATTTGCTGGGAAGTGGCGGTGCGGTCCCCTACGGCACTGCGTAGGATCCTACGGTCTTGGCGTGTATCCGTGCGTCGCTGCGGTCCGGTCCCAGGTCGACGGGCACGTGCACCTTCCGCCGACCACTGGTGACAACATCGATGTACTGTGGAGACCTCACGCCCCACGTGTTGAGCAATTCGGCGGTACGTCCACCCGGCCTCCCGCATGCCTACTATACGCCCTCGCTCAAAGTCCGTCAACTGCACATACGGTTCACGTCCACGCTGTCGCGGCATGCTACCAGTGTTAAAGAGTGCGATGGAGCTCCGTATGCCACGGCAAAGTGGCTGACACTGACGGCGGCGGTGCACAAATGCTGCGCAGCTAGCGCCATTCGACGGCCAATACCGCGGTTCCTGGTGTGTCCGCTGTGCCGTGCGTGTGATCATTGGTTGTACAGCCCTCTCGCAGTATCCGGAGCAAGTATGGTGGGTCTGACACACCGGTGTCAATATGTTCTTTTTTCCATTTCCAGGAGTGTACACAGTGCTTTAGGCCCTTATGATTTTCAACGCCTCAAATGGATTACTGTAAGACAAAATCCAAAACTTAATATCCTATCTCATTCAGAATCCCGCAGAATTGGTTTTTCTATCAGTATAACTATAACATACATTGTTCTCTGATCTAATTTTACTATATAGTGACTGAATTGGCCACAAAAAATGTAAGACACTCATTGACATTGTTCAAAGGAGAAAACGCGTATGGATGCATAAATAAAATAAACAATATGTACAGACGTAGTGTACTTCCCGCGCAATGGTTCCCGGGTTCGATTCCCGGCGGGGTCAGGGATTTTCTCTGCCTCGTGATGACTGGGTGTTGTTTGATGTCCTTAGGTTAGTTAGGTTTAAGTAGTTTTAAGTTCTAGGGGACTGATGACCATAGATGTTAATTCCCATAGTGCTCAGAGCCATTTACACATGTAGTGGTCCCGGCGGAGGTTCGAGTCCTCCCTTTTTGTCTTTAGGATACTTTAGGTTAAGTAGTGTGTAAGCTTAGGGACTGATGACATTAGCAGTCAGGTCCCGTAAGATTTCACCCACATTTTTACACATGTAGACCTAAAATGATGTTTTCTTGTAAACCACAGCAATTTAACAACTTGCGGTTTTGTTGTAAACAACTGCAATATCTATAAACTTACAATTTCTATAAACTGCATACGATTTAATGACGATCCCTTCCACTGCCATCTTCACTGAGATCGATCACGATATAATTCTTACTCTGAACGTGGCGGAATAATAATAAGAAATATGTATCAGATTTACTTTTCACGCTTACTGCATGCGTGAATTGTTACGAGAGGCTTGGAACGTCTTTTCTGAAAAAAATTCCTATTTCTCCGAACTTGTTAATGAGCGCCATATAATTCAGACTACACAAGAAAATTTGAGTGGGGTTCGTCAACTTGCTACTACATTTTCATTTCGGCGATAACAAAATAGGAAGAAGGAACAACAACAACAACAACAACAACAACAGAAATGTAACGTAAAATTTCTTACGTATCCTCCGCCATTCGCTTTCGTCAGTCTCGCTCCTTGACTCACCTGAAAAAAAGAAAGAAACAGAGGGTTAGTTATGTGAAACTGTATTATGAGTTCTGATTTTGTTACCAGTAGTATACGTAACATATATTACAGACTGTAAGTTATGTTCCTCAGCTGAAATATGAAATACGTATTTATAATGACAACGTCTCAGAAAGGTTTAAATATGCAGTATTAACCATTTCAGTGAGGAAGGTGGTCATGAAGGTTATTAATAATAATCCAATGAATCCAAATAATCACAATAAACCTTACTAAATGCAAAAACAAAATGCGACTGATCGAACGAAAATTTTAAACTGAACTCAAGTGGCTTCTTCTATTGCAGAATCAAAGAAGCTATTTTATTCCTGATGGTTTTGTAACTTCAATACTATTAAAAAACAAAACACCACAAAAAGTCAGAATTTTATCTAATGAACGACTTATTTATTCACGTCTATTTCGAGCGTAAGTTCACTTTCAGACGATGGCATGCATCATGTTCAACTTAATACACGAATGGAATAGGACAGAAAACTTGACAGGCTTATTGGTACGAAGTATCCTCTGCCATGCACTGTATAGCGGTTTGCGGACTGTACATGTAGGTGTAGTACTTTACTAACCACAATCACTTGGAAATTGCCAACAGAACGCAGTTTTTGATCCGCCTTCCGTACAACATTTCCTACAACATCGTTACGGTTAAAACTGTTCCTTGGAGTAATGCCTTAGATAGTTAGCTCAAACAGGAACTTAAAAAATGTGCTTGTTTCGTCCTGTAACAGAAATTCAGAGGACGTCTCGCAGCACTTCAGTGGAGAGTGACAGTTTTCTTTTATTGTTCAAGGTCGTTTGTCAATTTTTTGTGCCATTCGGGTAAATTCGTCAGTTCTCTTAAATACACGAATCTCCAGTACTCGACTGGTCGGCAGCAAAAGGTTTCACATCATTTACCAACGAAAAGCGAAGCGTGAAAATAAGAAAACCCAAAATATTTCGACGCGATTGTGTGCCTTATCTTAGTGAGAGAAGTGTAACTGTGTCCCTTAATCTCTGAATATATAGTTAAACAAAATCGCAGATTACGGCAGTGAAGATAAATTACCTGTAACGTATTGCCTTGCTGGATTTCTTTTCTGGACTTAAGATGCATGGTTGATTAATAATTCAAGAAATGTCACGGGAAGATCCAGAGACGAGATTCCGCCACGAAAGCCAACAAGGGAATACGTTAGCAAGTGGACACTAATGCCTCGACATGTTTGTGATTACCTGTAACTTGTGAACTCCACTGAAGACATCATTAATATATAAAAAGAATTTCCTGTAGGACAGAAGCGAAGCAGGCACTAAAATACGTCGTAACCTATTAAGGAACAAGAATGAAGGCTATAAAATTTAAATGTCTAGTTGAAATAATAAAAACAAATACTTTGGGGAGTGAATTTAAATTGGCAAGAGCAAGGATGATGGAAGTGGTTTTTCAATTAAGGGGGGTAGAACGTCAAACTTGCCGACTTGGAGCAGGAGAGGCACCACAGAACATTTTAATTTCCACTGTCTATACTTTTACAAATAAATTCATAAAACTTTGTCACCATGACCAGGAAGGATACACAATTCACACTCATAGCAGTGGAAGCTCGAAAACATAACGAAATGATTTTTTTACATGTGAAGTTTCATCACTTTTTTCACTTACTAATGGTAGTATTTGTTGCTGTAAGTACACTTTTCTTCAAAAGTAAGAGATATTCTTCAATGAATTTTGCACAGCATACAAACCACACTTAAAGGTGAAAGAAACTATAGAATTTTACACATCCATTAAAAACCTTGGTAAAAAATCGAGGTAATTAACTATAAAATTTGTGTTTTTTGTAAACATGAAGTTTAAAATATAACAGTTCATTCGTTTTTTCATAAATTAAATAAATTCTAGAGTTTCGTACACCTGTATGTATGGTATGCATGCTGCACAAATTTCATCTAAGAACTAACATATGAAGAAAAGTGTACCTATAGCAACAAATGATTAAATCTGACATGTAAAAAAAATTACTTCGCCATGTTTTCAAACTTCCACTGCAGTGAGCGTGAATCCTGAATCCTTCCTAGTGATGCTCACAAAGTTTTGTGAATTTACTTGTAAAAGTATAGACACTGGAAATTAAAATGTCCTGTGATGTCTCTCCTGCTCCAAGTCGACCCGTTTGACGTCCTACCCCCCTTAACAAAAAAGAAGCATGTCTATAGCAAGAAATCTACTTCGATAAATGCAGACCTCTCTGGTATTACATCAATATCATTAGACAAGAACACTTTGATGCTTCAGAATGCCTTTAGTTAAATAGAACCAAACATTCAGGTGAAACAGAAAAGACGGAAAGGATAATAACAGGGAAATTCCGAGACAAATATGACAATGGGAAATGGAAATTAAGATGTAGTAAAGAAGTTCACGAAAGAACAGAACGGATATTAGATAGCACGAGGAAGATAACAGCAGTTCTCTACTGACAGCTATAAAAGCTACATTACAAATGAACATGAAATAGAACTTGTTTTTTACAGGCACCTGGAAACATCAATGACGTGGATCAGAGAAATTAAAGCAGAAATGAGAGAAATGGAAATCGCGGGAGAAGAAATAGCAGAGAAAGAAAATTTGAGAGCAAAAGTAAAAAGTTTCAAGGGCTTCCAGAAGAAAAGAAAGAAAAAGACAGGTGCAATATGGACAGAGGAATGATGAGAAAAACATGTGGAAAAAAATCAAAAAATACTGGAAAGCAGGAAAGGAGTAAAGAAATAAGACTTAAGTTACTTCATAAATAAGAGGCAAAATGTGTGTGGAAGCCAAACACTATATCGCCACAAGAAAAAGAGCGTTTCAATTCATGAAACTGACGTACTTCCTAACCGATCATACATGAGCCGTCATTTCCGCAGAGCAGCGAGGTGGAAGCGACAGAACGAGAAGTTGCTGATGCGGCAGAGGAAAAAGTGCCCACAGCCGGGCACTTGAGATGTTATCGCAAACCGCGGTGCTGGCTCACACCCGTGTTGGACTACTTCGTGTCCACCTCGGCTGCCATTGGCCGCAGGTGTCGGCCTATCCAGGTGAGGAGGCGCAAGCCACGCCCCTTTCGCGGCGCCTGCCCACCTGGCGTGACGTCACCGCGCCGTCCGCCAATGCGAGCAGGTCTCACCTGGCCGCCTCCGGCCCTATAGCCAGCTACCTTCCTCCCAGGACAAAGCCCACCCTAAACCTGAAGCGCCTTTGTGGTAAACACCAGTAACAGATCTCATTTATCAGTCTCAACCATTTCGTCCCAAGTTGTTGCTTTTCGTAACCACTCAGCGAAACGAACCATTTGGTCTACTTTCAACTTCCAGAACGAGATTTTCACTCTGCAGCGGAGTGTGCGCTGATATGAAACTTCCTGGCAGATTAAAACTGTGTGCCCGACCGAGACTCGAACTCGGGACCTTTGCCTGAGCACTTGCCCGCGAAAGGCAAAGGTCCCGAGTTCGAGTCTCGGTCGGGCACACAGTTTTAATCTGCCAGGAAGTTTCTACTTTCAACTGTTCACAGGAAATAGGGTTGTTTGCATTCCAGTGACGTGGGCGGCAGAATATTAACACGAATTTTGAAATGAAGGTCTCAACACATTCTGCAGGCGGAAAAAGATCTTTGCTGTCGAAGCATGTCGCCTTTGACACGAGCAAACATAAAACATTCGTTAGGCAATATGCTAGACAAGGATGGCCAGTGAGGTATCAGTTAGATATTTTTCGCGTCAAATAATCAGTGCTGTGTGAGCAGATGGCATTGTATCTGCGTTGTTTTTTCTTGTTTCTACGATGACGTGTGAAGTGTCGGGTATAACAGAGTTAACTGTTCTGTGATCTTCTACGGCTACGATAGCGCCATGTCCAATGAAAATCAAAGAAACAGCAGATCGTTTTCTTGGAATAACTTCGTGGATGATTCCTTCTTCGTGTTCGCCTCATCTTCAAACATCCAGACAGTTGGTTGTCATAGAACACACTGCAGTTTCGTCACTTGTCACAACGTTGTGATCATACAACAACGTCGTATGAGCACCTCAACAAGGCGTCTATACAGATAACCAATAAGCTTATTTCAGTTGAATCTCTCTTTTTTTTTCCTTTTTCGACATTCATCAATTAAAAGTGATATCAACAAAGCTGCTTTTCTTAAGAAATCATTTTTAAATGCCTCATAACAAAACTATATTTGTAATGTTATTAAAGTGCAAAGATATAGCTGCTCCGGTAATGCTATTTGACACTAAGGTTTACTTCACTTCGCTTCACGAATACTTCCTGACAACATTTGGTGATTACAATGATATCAAAGAATATTACTTGCTACACAGTATACATTGTACGACTTTCTTTTTCTAAAAAGAAATGTATTATGCGCCACAAAGGAATTATGCGATCCGAATTGGATGGACAGATCATCATTATGATTTGGCATCCCAACGTTGCCCGGACCGTATCCAAACATGTGTTCGCCGGTCCTCGGGGCTCATTTCGAAACAGGACTCATCGATGAAGACAATTCTACTCCATCCAGTGTTATTCCAGGAAGAAGACGAATCTGGAGACGCCCCGTACAAATGTGGGATACGAACCTCACTGCCGCCCGCTATACTGCCCGACAGTCAGGAGTGTGGAGTAGCCATTTCTTTCCATATCAGGACCACTTTGCGCGTAACGAGAGCAGGACGAATATAGGAGTGTTCCGAGGAGCAATGGGTACTCCACAAATTATATTAGAAGTGTAACAGAGCCAAACACTCGGCGAAGTAAGGAATCAGAAAAAGAAATGTCGGGTACGGCCTTTCTGCCATACATTCCCAGATTGACGGACAGAATCGGCCGCATATTGGGCAAACATAGGGTAAAGACGATTTTCAAACCGACAAAGAAGATCAAAGAGTGTCTTAGATCAGCGAATGAGAAAAGGGACATGCTTGCAATGTCGGGAATATACCGTATCACATGCACACGCGGAAAAGTTTAAGTCGGAATGATTGGACGATCAATTAACACCAGGATCAAAGAGCGTAAGCGACATTGCAGGTTGGGGGCAGAGCACACACTGAGTAAGACCGACCACAGAATAAAATTCGCCGACACGGAAGTTCTGGCTGTAGAGAAGCACTATCACACGAGCTTGTTCAGAGAAGCTGTAGAAATATAAAAAACGCCAACAGATTCAACAAGAAAGAGGAAAGCCTTAAGGTAAACGGATCCTGGCTTCCCGTACTGCAGCGAACGACCGCAGAAGGTAGCAAGAAGAGAACCGCACTGGTAATGACCGCGGAGAAGCCCTCGGACGTTGGCGCGCCAGGTAAATACAGGGTGTTACAAAAAGGTAGGGCCAAACTTTCAGAAAAGATTTCTCACACACAAAAAAAAAGAGAAGATGTTATTTGGATATGTGTCCGGAAACGTTTAATTTCCATGTTAGAGCTAATTTTAGTATCGTCAGTATGTACTGTACTTCCTCGATTCACCGCCAGTTGGCCCAATTGAAGAAGGTAATGTTGACTTCGATGCTTGTGTTGACATGTGGCGGCCATTGTTGGTGATGTCTTGATTGGGCCCCATGTTTTTCCACCTGCGGTCAATGGAGCACGTTATCATGATTTCATACGGGATACTCTACCTGTGCTGCTAGAACATGTGCCTTTAGAAGTACGACACAACATGTGGTTCATGCACGATGGAGCTCCTGCACATTTCAGTGGAAGTGTTCGTACGCTTCCCAACAACAGATTCGGTGACCGACGGATTGGTAGAGGCGGACCAATTCCGTGGCCTCCACGCTCTCCTGACCTCAACCCTCTTGACTTTCATTTATGGTGGCATTTGAAAGCTCTTGTCTACGCAACCCCGGTACCAAATGTAGAGACTCTTCGTGCTTGTATTGTGGACGACTGTGATACCATACGCCATGCTCCAGGGCTGCATCAGCGCATCAGGGATTTCATGCGACGGAGGATGGATGCACGTATCCTCGCTAACGGAGGACATTTTAAACATTTCCTGTAACAAAGTGTTTGAAGTCACGCTGGTACGTTCTGTTGCTGTGTGTTTCCATTCCATGATAATTTTATTTGAAGAGAAGTAGTAAAATGAGCTCTAACATGGAAAGTAAGCGTTTCCGGACACATGTCCACATAACATTTTCTTTTTTTGTGTGTGAGTAATGTTTCCTGAAAGTATGGCCGTACCTTTTTGTAACATCCTGTATAGTGTGCGGCTGGAGCTCAGCATCAGTTCACCGCCGACAATCATCAGACGAACGTTGGCCGAAGAAGCCGAGACAGGAGCCAATAGGCAGTTGGCAACAAGTGGCCACGAAAGCCTTAACAAAATTGCATTGTCATGTCTCCAAAACTGTTGATTTGGTGCATTTTTGAGATCGTGTGTGTTTTTCATCAACGTCCCCCCTTAAGACAGCATTAGTGAGCAAGAAACACTGAGCGTCTGGGGTTCGCAAAACAGCTCATCGGAGATGACGGACGTAATCTGGCACTTGGCAACGTGAGGGATGTTGATGGAGGCAGGGCCGTCCGTGGTGGCCGAGCGGTTCTAGGCGCTACAGTCGGGAACCGCGCGACCGCTACGGTCGCAGGTTCCAATCCTTCCTCGGGCATGGATGTGTGTGATGTCCTTAGGTTAGTTAGGTTTAAGTAGTTCTAAGTTATGGGGACTGATGACCTTAGAAGTTGAGTCCCATAGTGGTCAGAGCCATTTGAACCATTTGGTGGACACAGGCGGAGGAGACGGTAAGTCGTATGGCGGGTGGTCTTCCAGACACTGGACAAGACTGACAGCGGCAGCCTTTGTTCAGGGAAGGAGATCCGGCCGTGATTGTCGGCACAGACTGAGGCCATTGTCGGTCCGGAGGCGACCTGGACAGCCGCAGGGATGCTGGCCTGGGACTACGGTAACGACCTGACCCCAACAGGGCCATAATGGGGACACAGCCACAGGGCGTGGAATGGCGCTGGCGCACCGACGCGGTTTTTGTGTCGTTCCGAGCTGGAGGAGGAGGAAGGAGAACAAAGGAGGGGCCCAAGAAAGGACGCGTGCCGGCCGTGTTTGCAGATGCTAATGGGCCCACCCAGGTCCCAGGGGGTCCGGCTGGTCTGCGAGGCGGCGGCCGGATGGACGCCTCGGAAGGCCGGCGCGGCCACCCGAGAACTCCGTGGCAGGGTACAGCACCGGACAAGGGAACAGCCGCCTCTCTGAGGTACAGCCGCGGAAAATAGTGGAGCTGCCCCACCTCAGCCGTCTGGCAAATCAACTCAAACTGCCTCAGTTGGGATTTTATTAAGGTTGTAGACTTACAGAAAGCTTTCGGCAATGTTGACTGGAAAAATTCTGAAGGTGGCAGGGGTAAAATACAGGGAGCCCAGACAGAGGCATACCGACAATCCTCCTTGAAACAAACAATACAAGACTGGAATAGTAGGGAAAACCGATAGAAGTACTCAAGGTACCCTCCGCCACACACCGTCAGGTAGCATGCGGAGTATGGATGTAGATGTTAATGTAGATGTAGAGCGAAAGGCTATTTATAATCTATACAGAAACAAGATGGGCGTTATGAGAGTCGAGGGGTAGGAAAGGGAAACAGTAGTCGGGAAGGGAGTGAGACAGGGTTGTAGCCTCTCCCCGATGTTATTCAATCTGTATATTGAGCAAGCAGTAAAGGAAACAAAAGAAAAATTTCGAGCAGGAATTAAAATCCATGGAGAAGAAATAAAAACTATTGAGGTTCGCCGATGACATTGTAATTCTGTCAGAGGCAGCAAAGGACTTGGAAGAGCAGTTGAATGGAATGGACAGTCTCTTGAAAGGAGGATATATAAGATGAACATCAACAAAAGCAAAACGAGGGTAATGGAATGTAGTCGAATTAAGTCGTGTGATGCTGAGGCAATTAGATTAGGAAATGAGACACTTAAAGTACTAAAGGAGTTTTGCTATCTGGGGAGCAAAATAACTGATGATGGTCGAAGTAGAGAGGATATAAAATGTAGACTGGCAATGGCAAGGAAAACATTTCTGAAGAAGACAAATTTCTTAATATCAAGTACAGATTTAATTGTCAAGAAGTCGTTTATGAAAATATTTCTATGGAGTGTGACCATGTATGGAAGTGAATCGTAAACGATAAATAGTTTGGACAAGAAGAGAATAGAAGTTTTAAAATGCGGTGCTGCAGAAGAATGCTGAAGATTAGATGGGTAGATCACATAACTAACGAGGAGGTATTGAATAGGATTGGGGAGAAGACAAGTTTGTGGCACAACTTGACTACAAGAAGGGATCGGTTGGTAGGACATGTTCTGAGGCATCAAGGGATCACCAATTTAGCACTGGAGGGCAGCGTGGAGGGTAAAAATCGTAGAGGGAGACCAAGAGATGAGTACACTAAGCAGATTCAGAAGGGTGTAGGTTGCAGTAGGTACTGGGAGATGAAGAATCTTGCACAGGACAGAGTAGCATGGAGAGCTGCATCAAACCAGTCTCAGGACTGAAGACCACAACAACAAGAAGATTGGCCGATACGGCGAGGTCGGACTAAATAGATCATTTCAAATTTCTGGGCCCCAGGGGGTAATAAATATTTTATTACACGTAATACACTAAAGCGCCAAAGAATAGCTGGCCGTACTGGCCGAGCAGTTCTAGGCGCTTCAGTCCGGAACAGCGCCACTGCTACTGTCGCAGGTTCGAATCCTGCCTCGGGCATGGATGTGTGTGATCTCCTTAGGTTAGTTAGGTCTAAGTAGTTTTAAGCTCTAGGGGACTGATGACCTCAGATGTTATGTCCCATAGTGCTCAGAGCCATTTGAACCAGTGAGGTTGTTTGCATTTTATCCATCATCAGATATCGAGGTGCGATTGCTGCACGTAGGTATGGCATTCCACATACAACTCGAAATGTCGTATCCACGTGCACCAGGCGCTCCTGGATATCTGATGATGGATAAAACTGTAAACGTGTCATGTCGGCAATAAAGTCGTTCCTTGCCTGATTGTTTGACTGTTACGATTACGACCCAGTGAGCCTGACTGAAAAACTACTGATTACTATAATAATGGTCGCCTGCCTACTGCATGGCTTTGTCACACTCACAGGCGTATTTTTGAAATTAAAGCATTCTCGAAAATCTTGGAATCTCTGAGACCGATGTTGTGCCTGCATCAGTGTTGGTAACATGCACAAATAGTCAAGATTTCCAGACTGGATGAAGTGGAAGGCGAGAAACTTATTCGTTTGAAGGTAAAGCTGCTATACGAATAACAAAATAAAGGGCAAAGCTATCCATAACATTAAAAATAATACCAAACTGTACAATCAATCAGGAATATACAAACTTAACTGCAACTCGTGTCGAAAAACATACATAGGCCAAACAAGGAGAAACTTCAGCATACGTTTTCGAGAACACATGGATGCTCTCCGTTTAAAAAACATAAAAATCCACATTTGCCCAACATGTAGCAGAACAGCAACATCAAGTAACAGACATATCCCATATCCTGCAAATTCTCCACCTAGCCAACAAAGGAAAATGAATGAACTTCTCAGAAGAAATCGAAATTAATACACATAAACATGCATCCCCTTCTGACATACGTAACGACCAAACAGTTACCAAACCGAATATTTTTGAAATACTTCCACACTGTACTTATCAAACCACTTACTGAGCACAATCAAGAAAAACCATAATCTAATATAAACCCAACAAATGCATGTAATAATATACAACATAAAAACCTTAATTCTATCTTTGTTATGTTGTAAATGTATAAATTACTGCTTTGTATAAATTTGTTATGTTAGTTTATTATGTGACTGCTACGGTCGCAGGTTCAAATCCTGCCTCGGGCATGGATGTGTCTGATGTCCTTAGGTTAGTTAGGTTTAAGTAATTCTAAGTTCTAGGGGGCTAATGACCACAGCAGTTGAGTCCCATAGTGCTCAGAGCCATTTGTTAGTTTATTATCTTCAATACTGCCTAAGTAACCAAAAAAAATTGTATACATCGTACTTAGAATCCCTCTATCACCCAAGTCAATGTTTAGTAAACAGTAGCTTAGCTATAACCTCAAAACTTTCGTGAAATGTAACTCTGTCCATAGATAAACTGCTTGTATGTGAACAAAACTGTCAGTCGACAACATGGCGGATAACGCAGTGCACCTGTGTAAAGTACGTGACAAAAAGTGTTTGTGCTGTTACAAAAAAGAAGAAAAGCCAAGAAAAAAACGAGAGGAGAATGTAAGTAAAATTAACAGCTGATAGTGCGTAACTTTGAACTCGCGAAATTGAAGTAAATGATTGGAATCGTTGCTTTTGCACAGGCCAGCTGCAGCATCCGAACTGCCGTCGATATTGTGTTTAATATTTTTTTTGTGTTTTTTGTGGAATATAAAATTTAAAAAACTCTCTCGCAGCGGCCTAATTTAGCTTCACTGATGAGGATAGTAAAAACATGCGTATGTTAAGGGAATTTTCATTCACAAAGCAGACTTATGACATTCACACAGTTCAATACTGTTCTGTCCTGATTAAATTGAGCTTAACTTAAATTCCATAAGGCAGTGAAGCAATTTCGAAGTCTCGGTGCGACGAAAATTGTCAGTCGATCTCCTGGAAACATTTGTATTAATTATTAACTTTTGGTGATCACATGGGGAAGACCGGAGATCTGCTGGTAATACCTCATCAAGATGGCGATTAGCTCCTACATTCATATACATCCTCCTCCTTTCACGGCTAATCGGCAAAATTTGAATCATTCTTTTCATAAGAGAAAACATTGATATCAGAGAAGCTATTCCATGGAATAAATGGACGCTCCAAGGAATAATAGGGCTTGAAACTACTTTGCATTGATAATCGGTAAGATAAGAAGAGATATTTCGAGATACGTACTGAGTTATATATAATTTATAAAATTTCTGAAAATATCGTGGAGAGACCGCTGCAAAAGACATTACATGTACCACTGTAGAAACTGAAGATACATGTAATTTGACAGCTGAAGATGGGTGCAAACCCGATAGGCATATTGGCGTAAATAGAAACGCATTAAAAAGTGGCTAGTCGCTGTATTTCTATAGTAAAGTATCGTAATAAGTATCTATATACGCAGTTACGTTTCTACGGATTCCTCAATGCCCGAATCCATTTGTGTCACATTCATTTCTGACAAAGCCCTGCGTACAGGCTCCGATAATTATGGACGAAATCGCTAACGATGAGTAGGCGTAACCTTCTTGTTAGGGCCCAAAATAGAGGTGCTTTCGCGTATTCTGTGGAGGCGCAGTGGAGGAGAAAGGATTTCGAGGAAGGCGGGGTGTGGCGTCCTTGAAGCTGTTTACTGCGGCGGTCTTCGCAGAACGGCGACTTCCTGTCCGCAGTGCAGAGAGAGACACAGCACACAAACAGCGCAACCTGCTGCAGCAGGAAGCGAGGCCCGAGGTCGGGGTCGGGTTTCTCCGGAGTGTGTGTCGGTTGAACAGTAGAAGGCTGCCAGGGTGGGCCCCACTGGAGACGGCGCTGTCCGTGCTCCTGTAAGACGGGACCTGCCGGCTCTGTGGCGGTCGGCGCTGCACCACGTGACCAGCAACAGGTGCAGGCGGGCTGCCTGCAGGCAGGCGCGCAGCCCAAGGGACCAGTCACGTACTCCAGTCTGTCGATACTTGCACAGTAGCATTCCAATCCACCAGGATACCAGAGTCCAACAATAAGTAATGCCCCACATTTTCTTAAAAACGCCATTAATATACATTGACAAACGTCCTTGTTTATTTCCAGAATGAGGTTTTCACTCTGCAGCGGAGTGTGTGGTGATATGAAACTTCCTGGCAGATTAAAACTGTGTGCCGGACCGAGACTCAAACTTGGGACCTCTCCCTTTCCCGGGCAAGTGCTCTACCATCTGGGCTACCCAAGCACGGCTCACGCCCCCTCCTCACAGCTTCAATTCTGCCAGTACCTCGTCTCCAACCTTCCAAACTTTACAGAAGCTCTCCTGCAAACCTTGCAGAACTAGCACTCCTGAAAGAAAGGATATTGGGGAGACATGGCTTGGCCACAGCCTAGGGGATGGTTCCAGCTTGGAACGCAGGAGACGAATAAGAAGTAAAGCTGTGAGGACGGGGCGTGAGTCGTGCTTGGGTGGCTCAGTTGGTAGAGCACTTGCCCGCGAAAGGCAAAGGTCCCGAGTTCGAGTCTCGGTCCGGCACACGGTTTAAATCTGCCAGAAAGTTGTTTGTGCTTCACATTTGATGTTTCTTCTCTGCTGCGGTGAAGTTTCGAACCGCCAGGTGACAGAGCCGTAGTACAGTGTCAAAACGGCGCCTACATACGACTCACGTCACAAGCAACGTGCTGTTATTGAATTCTTGTGTGGAGGAAAAGAAACCACGGCGAACATCCATAAACGATAGTGCGCAGTGTATGGCGATGCTGCAGTTGATAGGAGTACAGTTGGGCGATGGGTACAGAAAGTCACAGCCTCAGAATATGTAGAAACAGAGCTCCACGATCAGCCACGCTCGGAACGTCCTGTCACAGCCACTGCTCCAGACATGCTGAATCGTGCGGATGGTTCAAATGGCTCTGCGCACTATAGGACTTAACTTCTAAGGTCATCAGTCCTCTATAACTTAGAACTACTTAAACCTAACTAACCTAAGGACATCACACGCATCCATGCCCGAGGCAGGATTCGAACCTGCGACCGTAGCGGTCGCGCGGTTCCAGACTGTAGCGCCTAGAACCGCTCGGCCACCCCGGTCGGCTCGTGCGGATGCCTTTATTCCTGACGACCGGCGCGTCACAACTCGACAGTTAGCTCTACAGTTGTCGATCAGCACGGGAAGTGCGTCTGCAATGATAGAGACTCTCCGATATTCTAAGAGCTGCTCACAGCGGACCACAAGATTCAAAGAAATGCCGTTCCATCTGAATTGTTGGAGCGTTTTGGGATCGACGGAGAGGCCTTTCTGTTACGGATCTTTAGGGCGGACGAAAGCTGGGTGCGCCCCTTTTGTGCAGTCGCGGTATTTACGCCGATTCTCGCGCACATGTCAACACGTGCGCGAGAATCGGCATAAATACCGCGACTGCACCTGGGCTCTTCAGTAGTTGTGTACTCACCTGATGATGGCCGGACGTCTCTGGGCCGAAATATCGTGGCAGAATGTCGACGGGATCCGGCTGCATACCCGGAAATTATTAGAAGAACAAATACGCCGGGAAAATTTCAGAAGTCACATTTCTCTCTTTGCTTATTCTGATCATCACTAAACTGACACACAATATTTTTATCGCAACGCAATCTGAATTTCAATAATCCCTACAAAAGAATGGCCCTGTCTAACAATAACCTATACCTTCCATAAATCACTTACTTCACAAAAATCTTCGTTACACTGCCAGCTGAATAAAAGATTCAAACTACTGAAGGCACTAACTACTGATAGGCATAGTTAGCAAATGAAAGATTTTGATAGAGAACAAACAATGTATTTACCTTAATAATGTTCAAAAGTCATATGTATATCAGTTCATGACATCCAGTCTTACAAATTTACTCTTTCTGATGGACACACGTCCAGATCGTCCGCTGTCAAAACTCCTCCATCTCTCTCCACATCCATCACTGCTAGCGGCTCACCTTCAACTGCACAACGCTACGCGCTGTTCACATCCAGCTGTCCAACACTACAATAGCAAATTCCAACAATGCAAACCAGCCACAGACTGCATACAGCACAGCCAGTGATTCTCATACAGAGCGCTACTTACAAGGTTTAATATTAAGGGACGCAGAACCTGTAAAATTACTTACAGAATAGGTCTATAGGCTATTTTTAATACCGTCAGAAACTTCATCCGCCTCTAGGGGCGAACGGTAGATCTGTTATACATCTGTCACATAAAAACAGCATTTCTTTTATCTCCTGCCAGCCATCTAAAATTTTGTATACAGTTTTTTTTTTTAATTTCATTATTCCTTTAATTTTTGACGCAACGTATGTAGACCAAAGTTCCAGTTATTACTATTCATATCCGTCTCATTCAGCGGACACGTGACAGTGGAACGGACATTGCTCTTCTTTTGTTTTTGCACTGTTATTCACGTCGGACGAATATGGTTCACCTCCATACATGGACTCCCAATCAAACGTTATCTACAAAACCTCCTCTACACATCAACGAGTCTGTCAGCGTAATTTCTGAGCCCACTTTAGGGTTATAATTTTACTTGCACTGAAGTTATACTTCCATTCGCACTAATAAAACCCCATGTCATTCCAAGCACATGTGTCATTTTTCACCTCTCTATCTACATTATTCAGTGGTTTATTAAGTTTTCAAATTTATGCTGACTTTTTGATCACCCTGTACCTGAATGGGCTTTCCCACGTCTTATACAAAATACACAGCCGTTTCGCACTGTTTATACAAGCCAGCAGCTTACAGTAAACAGAAGAAATCACTTTCTTTGATCAAACATAATGTGAGCCATTAGATGTGATACTATACATTTGCCAAATTTCCCATATTATACTACGACAAATTTATTTGCCAAACCAGTTTCGTCAAAGAAATTTGGAACTATGATGCAGGCCTTATAAATCTTACTGTGAGTCACTTCTGCTACGTAAGATCATCTGACAAACAAAAAAAGGTTCAAATGGCTGTGAGCACTATGGGACTTAACTTCTGAGGTCATCAGTCCCCTAGAACTTAGAACTACTTAAACCTATCTAACCTAAGGACATCACACACATCCATTCCCGAGGCAGGATTCGAACTTGCGATCGTAGCGGTCGCGCGGTTCCAAACTGTAGCGCCTAGAAGCGCTCGGCCACGCCGGCCGGCTCTGACAAACATTTCCCGTAAGAATTTCATCCACTTGCTGAAAGGAAACTGCCTGTGATTTCGGGTTCGCTGCATGGCAGGTGGAGAAGTAGCCCGACAACTTGTGGGACACACTGTGGTTTTCGAGTAAATCTCCTAACATCCTCGGGAATAGTTGCCCAACCGTTGCGTCCCTTTTGCCTGCGATGGGACTTTATTACCGCTGCGACGGTTAACAAACGCGGTAAAAAAGGGCGGTCGCGCGGTATTTAGTTTAGTGTGCTCGTAAAGCGGGTGGCAGGGTAAAAGCACGAACGGATCGGTCGCAGCTCGCGCGTCGCTTTAGATACGGCCCGGGGGCACCGGGCAGGCAGGCAGAGGCAGGAATAACAGACGGCGAGATAGTACACAGCAGATAAGGGCCGGGTTAGTGGGTCATAGGTAAACTCCGGAGCGCCGGCCGCCGGCTGTAAAAGCTGCGAGCAGGCAGGGGGAGGGAAGGGCACGGTGGCCACTAAAATTAATGCGTTCCTCCCCCGCCAGCCCCCGTCGCTCCTAACCCACAAAAAAAGGCAGAGGCGGCCAGAAAGGGTGGCCACCGGAAGTGCAGTCCAACCACGCTCTCCCCATTCTAACTCTCGCCTCGCCTCCACTACCCTTATTTTTTTCCCCTCTTTGTTCCGTCGCTAAGCCAGGAACTGACCTCGATTTGGAAAGAGACTCTCGCCCAACTAGAGCCTAATTTGTGACGAAATCTCTCTCACGAGTACGCGGACTTGTAACAGCAAAATTTAGTTCATGACTAGGCACTAACTCTCCTACACGACTACTCCGCAATTTACACTTTAAGTACCTGGCACAGGGTCCATCGAAACGACTTCACAGTACTTCTCTACCGTTCCACCGTCGAACAGCGCGCGGGAGAAACAAACAGTTAAATTTTTCCGGTCCAGATGGCACACCAGACAGGTTCCTTTCAGATGAGAGGCGCCCACATACCTTGCTCATACTGTGCCATCAAGCAGTCAGGCCTGAAAGATGAGTGGTCTGTCAAGCGAGTGGATTTATTCTTATTTCTTGAGTAAGATCAGTAACTGATTATGAGCTCTAGTACTCACAATTAAGTTACAAATTATTATCCTGTTTGAATATTACGCAACGGAAAACGCACATCTGACTAATAGTAATTTACACAACTCTGACTGTTCACTACGCACTGGCAATATCACATTTTCTTTCTTACCCAACGGCTTTGGTCAACACGTGGCCGTCGCACTGAATATGAATGGCGCACACATTATAAATTCTGGATATCATGACTACACACTATTCGAAGAACAATAACACCAATATTTTTCTTTTCACTATCTTTCTTATTCAGATAAATTTTATTATGGTTCAAAGATAACCTAAACACACCATTACATTTTCTACAACAATTAACTCTGCCCAGTGGGCATGGCTTTACATTGGTGATTCTCTACCTTATGGTCTCGTAATTATCTAACGCTACAGTGCACTTTCTGGATAGGATGGTGGATCTTTAGCTGTATCTCACACTTCGGCTCTCACACCCAACACGAAAATTTCCTCCAGACAGAACATGCATAACCCACTGCCTCTGAACCTATCTTGCTACTCTCCCATGCAAACCACACATAATTAAATTACGTGAAATACATCACACTGGCAACACAGAATACAATCACAAAGAATAGTCACAACGTTATAATAACATCACTTTCAGCTTCCCCACTTCAATTAGTCTTCATCCCAGTTTCACACGACACTGTCCCACTTCGTAACTTTTCTTTTCTACAACGAACTCTGGAGGATATATGCACATCTTCCTGTGCAATGCAAGCCAAGTGGCGTTGCTGGATAGACGGCTGACTCACCTTGCTTCACTCTCAGAGTATTACAGTTTGAATCACGCGTCACACGGAAACATAACACACAAAGTAATATTAAGAACACATTTATCACACATGCGAGTCCTCAACTGATACCATGCACGAGTACTTCTCTTTATCGTTTGTCTCACGCACAGATTGAGACTCACACAGTACTCAACACGTGGAAGTACTCTAATTTCAAGTCCTGCACACGCCATTTCTTAAATATTTCCAACTTATAGCACACACGCCAGCAATTGAGCTTAAGTTTAGCACTCGGAAGTATTTCAACTTAGTACTAGCACTCACAAGTGTTTCAAACTTATTGCTACACGTGGTTTCATTGTGACCGTTGGTCACTTCCGAAGATTACTACAATCCCCTTAATATTACCTCCCTACATTTAATTCTCCCCACAAAAGTTCCTGAAATAGAGAAATTATTATTCCAAGCTACTCGTAAGTATTTAACATCCATACCATTCTCTCCACTCTTTTGTCTTTACGGAGCACACCTAAGACAGGTCTTACCAACACAAGATCCAGCGCCAGAGTGCTGAAACATGGCCGTTCTTCAGGTCCTCTCGCACCTCTGCCGAAGTGGGGGAGCACCTTGCTACAGCATTGGTTAGCCACATTTCAGGTGCTCAAACATCAGGTAAATTTCATCTCTTTGGTTCCACCAAAAGGTGACCAAACGACCGTCTCAAAGATGATCATATATTGCACATTCACTATCTGCAATTAGCAGACGACCACACATTCATTCATTTCATATATCTCACCAAACTAGATGTAGGGATTTATTTTTTGGAAGTGCACGTCATCAATTAAATAAATAAATTCTCCTTCTTTCCTACACTGGTATCCGGCTTCAGTGTATTATGTGAAATTGAGTTGTTATTACAAAAATATGTTATTCTGACACGAATAACGAAGAATGTTGTACCTGTTTTCAATGTCGGGCGGTACTGTACTCTTTCACAGAGTATGCAGACACAATAGCGCCTTTCTTAGCAATCATATACAACCGCTCACTTGACGAAAGGTCTGTTCCTAAAGACTGGAAAGTAGCACAGGTCACACCAATATTCAAGAAAGGGAATAGGAGTAACCCTTTGCATTGCAGACCCATACCATTGTCCTCAATTTGCAGTAGGATTTTGGAGGAGACGCGGGTAACCCATTCAATTACAGGCCCATATCACTGACCTGAATTTGAAGTAGGAGTTTGGAGGAGACGCGGGTAACCCATTCAATTACAGGCCCATATCACTGACCTGAATTTGCAGTAGGATTTTGGAGGAGACGCGGGTAACCCATTCAATTACAGGCCCATATCACTGACCTGAATTTGAAGTAGGATTTTGGAGGAGACGCGGGTAACCCATTCAATTACAGGCCCATATCACTGACCTGAATTTGCAGTAGGATTTTGGAGGAGACCCGGGTAACCCATTCAATTACAGGCCCATATCACTGACCTGAATTTGCAGTAGGATTTTGGAGGAGACGCGGGTAACCCATTCAATTACAGGCCCATATCACTGACCTGAATTTGAAGTAGGATTTTGGAGGAGACGCGGGTAACCCATTCAATTACAGGCCCATATCACTGACCTGAATTTGCAGTAGGATTTTGGAGGAGACCCGGGTAACCCATTCAATTACAGGCCCATATCACTGACCTGAATTTGCAGTAGGATTTTGGAGGAGACGCGGGTAACCCATTCAATTACAGGCCCATATCACTGACCTGAATTTGAAGTAGGATTTTGGAGGAGACGCGGGTAACCCATTCAATTACAGGCCCATATCACTGACCTGAATTTGCAGTAGGATTTTGGAGGAGACGCGGGTAACCCATTCAATTACAGGCCCATATCACTGACCTGAATTTGAAGTAGGATTTTGGAGGAGACGCGGGTAACCCATTCAATTACAGGCCCATATCACTGACCTGAATTTGCAGTAGGATTTTGGAGGAGACGCGGGTAACCCATTCAATTACAGGCCCATATCACTGACCTGAATTTGAAGTAGGATTTTGGAGGAGACGCGGGTAACCCATTCAATTACAGGCCCATATCACTGACCTGAATTTGCAGTAGGATTTTGGAGGAGACCCGGGTAACCCATTCAATTACAGGCCCATATCACTGACCTGAATTTGCAGTAGGATTTTGGAGGAGACGCGGGTAACCCATTCAATTACAGGCCCATATCACTGACCTGAATTTGAAGTAGGATTTTGGAGGAGACCCGGGTAACCCATTCAATTACAGGCCCATATCACTGACCTGAATTTGCAGTAGGATTTTGGAGGAGACCCGGGTAACCCATTCAATTACAGGCCCATATCACTGACCTGAATTTGCAGTAGGATTTTGGAGGAGACGCGGGTAACCCATTCAATTACAGGCCCATATCACTGACCTGAATTTGCAGTAGGATTTTGGAGGAGACGCGGGTAACCCATTCAATTACAGGCCCATATCACTGACCTGAATTTGAAGTAGGATTTTGGAGGAGACGCGGGTAACCCATTCAATTACAGGCCCATATCACTGACCTGAATTTGCAGTAGGATTTTGGAGGAGACCCGGGTAACCCATTCAATTACAGGCCCATATCACTGACCTGAATTTGAAGTAGGATTTTGGAGGAGACGCGGGTAACCCATTCAATTACAGGCCCATATCACTGACCTGAATTTGCAGTAGGATTTTGGAGGAGACCCGGGTAACCCATTCAATTACAGGCCCATATCACTGACCTGAATTTGCAGTAGGATTTTGGAGGAGACGCGGGTAACCCATTCAATTACAGGCCCATATCACTGACCTGAATTTGCAGTAGGATTTTGGAGGAGACCCGGGTAACCCATTCAATTACAGGCCCATATCACTGACCTGAATTTGCAGTAGGATTTTGGAGGAGACGCGGGTAACCCATTCAATTACAGGCCCATATCACTGACCTGAATTTGAAGTAGGATTTTGGAGGAGACGCGGGTAACCCATTCAATTACAGGCCCATATCACTGACCTGAATTTGCAGTAGGATTTTGGAGGAGACGCGGGTAACCCATTCAATTACAGGCCCATATCACTGACCTGAATTTGAAGTAGGATTTTGGAGGAGACGCGGGTAACCCATTCAATTACAGGCCCATATCACTGACCTGAATTTGCAGTAGGATTTTGGAGGAGACGCGGGTAACCCATTCAATTACAGGCCCATATCACTGACCTGAATTTGAAGTAGGATTTTGGAGGAGACGCGGGTAACCCATTCAATTACAGGCCCATATCACTGACCTGAATTTGCAGTAGGATTTTGGAGGAGACCCGGGTAACCCATTCAATTACAGGCCCATATCACTGACCTGAATTTGCAGTAGGATTTTGGAGGAGACGCGGGTAACCCATTCAATTACAGGCCCATATCACTGACCTGAATTTGAAGTAGGATTTTGGAGGAGACCCGGGTAACCCATTCAATTACAGGCCCATATCACTGACCTGAATTTGCAGTAGGATTTTGGAGGAGACCCGGGTAACCCATTCAATTACAGGCCCATATCACTGACCTGAATTTGCAGTAGGATTTTGGAGGAGACGCGGGTAACCCATTCAATTACAGGCCCATATCACTGACCTGAATTTGCAGTAGGATTTTGGAGGAGACGCGGGTAACCCATTCAATTACAGGCCCATATCACTGACCTGAATTTGAAGTAGGATTTTGGAGGAGACGCGGGTAACCCATTCAATTACAGGCCCATATCACTGACCTGAATTTGCAGTAGGATTTTGGAGGAGACCCGGGTAACCCATTCAATTACAGGCCCATATCACTGACCTGAATTTGAAGTAGGATTTTGGAGGAGACGCGGGTAACCCATTCAATTACAGGCCCATATCACTGACCTGAATTTGCAGTAGGATTTTGGAGGAGACGCGGGTAACCCATTCAATTACAGGCCCATATCACTGACCTGAATTTGCAGTAGGATTTTGGAGGAGACCCGGGTAACCCATTCAATTACAGGCCCATATCACTGATCTGAATTTGAAGTAGGATTTTGGAGGAGACGCGGGTAACCCATTCAATTACAGGCCCATATCACTGACCTGAATTTGCAGTAGGATTTTGGAGGAGACGCGGGTAACCCATTCAATTACAGGCCCATATCACTGATCTGAATTTGCAGTAGGATTTTGGAGGAGACGCGGGTAACCCATTCAATTACAGGCCCATATCACTGACCTGAATTTGCAGTAGGATTTTGGAGGAGACGCGGGTAACCCATTCAATTACAGGCCCATATCACTGACCTGAATTTGCAGTAGGATTTTGGAGGAGACCCGGGTAACCCATTCAATTACAGGCCCATATCACTGACCTGAATTTGCAGTAGGATTTTGGAGGAGACGCGGGTAACCCATTCAATTACAGGCCCATATCACTGACCTGAATTTGCAGTAGGATTTTGGAGGAGACGCGGGTAACCCATTCAATTACAGGCCCATATCACTGACCTGAATTTGCAGTAGGATTTTGGAGGAGACGCGGGTAACCCATTCAATTACAGGCCCATATCACTGACCTGAATTTGCAGTAGGATTTTGGAGGAGACCCGGGTAACCCATTCAATTACAGGCCCATATCACTGACCTGAATTTGCAGTAGGATTTTGGAGCATATACTGTATTCGAACATTATGAAACACTATGAAGAAAATGAGTTATTGATACATAACCAACACGGATTCAGAAAATATCGTTCTTGTGCAACACAGCTAGCTCTTTATTCCCATGAAGTAATGAGTGCTGTCGACAAGGGATCTCAGATCGTTTCCATATTCATAGACTTCCAGAAGGCTTTTGTCACCGTCCCTCACAAGCGACTATTAATCACATTGCGTGCGTATGGTGTGTAGTCTCAGTTGTGTGACTGGATTCCTCTCAGAGAGGTCACAGTTCATAGTGATAGTCTGTCGATAAATCATTGAGCAGAACAGAAGTGATATCTGACGTTCCTCAAGGTAGTGTCATAGGCCCTACGCTGTTCCTGATTTACATAAATGATCTGGGTGATAATCGAAGTAGCCCCTTAGATTGTTTGCAGATGACGTTGTAATTTACCATCTAGTAGAATCATCAGACGATCAATTCCAATTACAGAACGATCTAGTGAGAATTTCTGTACGGTGCGAAAAGTGGCAATCGGCACTAAACAAAGAAAAGTGCGAAGTCATCCACATGGGTACTAAAATAAATCCGATAAATTTTGGGTATACTATAAATTGCACGAATCTAAAGGCTGTCAATTCGACTAAATACCTATGAATTAAAATTACGAGCAACTTAAATTGGAAACATCACATAGATAATATTGTAGGGAAGGAGAAACCAAGACTGCACTTTGTTGGCAGAACACTTAGAAGATGCGACAAACCCTCTAAGGACACAGACTACATTACACTTGTTCGTCCTCTGCTGGAATACTGCTGCGCGGTGTGGGATCTTTACCAGGTAGGATTGACGAAGGACGTCGAAAAAGTGCAAGGAAGGGCAGCTCGTTTCGTGTTATCGCAAAATAGGGGTGAGAGTGTCACTGATATGATACGCGAGTTGGGGTGGCAGTCACTGAAACAAAGGCGGTTTTCTTTGCGGCGAGATCTAGTTACGAAATTTCAGTCACCAACTTTTTCTTCCGAATGAGTAAATATTTTGTTGACACCCACCTTTGTAGGGAGAAATGATCATCATAATAAAATGAGAGAAGTCAAAGCTCGATTTGAAAGATTTAGGGGGTCCTTTTTCCCAAGCGCCATTCGAGAGTGGAATGGTGGAGTAGCAGTATGAAAATGGTTCGATGAACCCTCTGCCAGGCACTTAAGTTTGAATTGCAGAGTAACCATGTAAGTAGAGCTCTCATTTCCCGTTCTTTAGTACGATGATTATTGCCTACGTCGGAGGCTGACAATGATATATTTTCAAATTCGGAGGAGAAAGTTGGTGACTGGAATTTCGAGAAAAGATAACGCCGCAACGAAAACCACATTTGTTTTAATGACTGCCACCGCAACTCACGTATGACACCTTGTCAACTATTTTGCGACCATTCATAACGAGCTGGTCTTCTTTGAACTTTTTCAATGCTCTCCGTCAATCCTGCCTCAAGCGCATCCCACACCGCACAGCAAGACTCCAGAATAGGGCGAAAAAGCGTGGTGTAAGCAGTCTCTTTAGCAGACCTGTTGCATCTTCTACGCGTCCTACGACTAAAACGTTTTGTTTGCTCCGCTTTCTCCACAATATTATGGATGCGATTGTTCCAATTTAAGTTCTTCGTAATTTTAATCGCTAGGTAATTAGTTGAATTTACAGCCTTTAGATTTGAGTGGTTCATCGTGTAACCGAAATTTAACGGACTCCTATTACTAAGCACGTGGGTGACATACTTTTTATTGTTTAGAGCCAAGTACGACTTTTCGCACCATGCAGATATCTGTGTCAAAATGGTTTTGGAATTGTTTTTGATTTTCTGATGACTTTGCTACACGGTAAACGACAGCATTCTCTGAAAACAATTTAAGATGGCAGCTAACATCGTCCCCTAAATTATGTAGGCTATTTAGATTACGAATAGCAAAGGGTCTGAAACATTTCCTTCAGGAACGGCAGACATCACTTCTTTTATAATCGATGACTTTCCGTCAGTTATTGCCAACTGTGACCTTTCTGACACGAAATCACGAATCGAGTAGGAAAACTGAGATGATACTCTATAGGCACGCAATCTGATTAGACGTCGGTGTGAAAAGCCTTCTCAAAATCTAGAACTGTGGAATCAATCCGAGATCCCCTGCCTATAGCAGTCATGATTTCGGGTGAATTAAGAGATAGTTGTGTTTGACAAGAATGATATTTTCTGAATTCGTGCTGAGTATTTGTCAGTACATTGTTTTATTCGAGGTGACTCATAATGTTCGAACAAAGTATACTCGTATCTTTCTGCAAATCTGCGTTAGTGACATGGGTCTGTAGCTCATGGGATTACTCCTGTTTCTTTTCTTGAGTATTGGTGTGACCTACGCAACTTTCCAGGCTTTAAGGTAGCTATCTTTCGTCGAGCGAATGGTTGTATACGATTTCTATGGGGCTATTGTTATCAAAAAATGGTTCAAATGGCTCTTAGCACTATGGGACTTAACTTCTGAGGTCATCAGTCCCCTAGAACATAGAACTACTTAAACCTAACTAACCTAAGGACAGCACACACATCCATGCCCGAGGCAGGATTTGAACCTGCGACCGTACCGGTCGTGCGGTTCCAGACTGTAGCGCCTAGAACCGTTCGGCCACCCCGGCCGGCGCTATTATTATCAGCACACTCTGAAAGGAACGTATGTGATACACAATATGGAGAGGCGGCCTTGCCTTTACTGAGTGGTTTAAGCTGTTTCACTACACCGAGGGTATCCATTTCTAAATTACTCCTGTTAGCTGCAGTTTTTAATTCAAATTATGGAATAACTCTGCTTTAGTAGCACCGTAATCAACTACATCATTACTGATATCGCGCAGTAAAGGTATTCACTGTGTATTGCCGCTGGTCTACTTCACATACGACCAGAATCTATTTGAATTTTTTGCCAGATTTCGAGACAGTTTTCTTGTAGGAACTACTGAAAATACCTCCGATGGAAATCCATGATAAATTTCGAGCTTGTGTAAAACACAACCCATCAAAAGGATTTTGCCACCTTTTAAGTCTATCATACTTTTTTTCGTTGCTTTTATGACCTGTTTTTTGTACGACTGGTCATCTGTTCCGTCTCTTATTAGTTTACTAGCTGACAAGGCCGGCATTTCCTGTGTATTTAGTTTGCCAATTTGAACTATGGCCAAGAGGCTTACCTTCATTTCGTTCATTATTAGCTTATATGTACTACCACAATAGACTAAGTGAGATCATGTTGGACGATTTCCGAACGCTAGGGCACCAGCTTGCCGTGTCTACAACGCGTGTTTGTAAACGTCTCTATGGAAACGCCTCTTCATAGCTCTATAATCGGCTCTTGTATTCGCCTCCTCGAAGTTGAACGTTGTCGAAAGCGCTGCCAGGTGTCAGGAGATTTTCTTAAGGTGACTCGACTGCAGGAGTGTCTTAGTACTAGAGAAAAAATGTACTAAAACTTCAAGCATGGTGCGGCATTTCCGTGCGTATCTCAGTGTTTATGACGTCATATCTTCTGAACTATGATAGTTAGGTGACGTTTTTTGCCCGACAGTAAGGGGTATTTGTACCAAGTTCTGTTGAAGTCGGACCAGTGGCTTAGGAGGACATGTGGAACATACACACAACAATTTTTAAAATACGTATGGATTTTGAAGGAATCTTTCAACTGCTGTCGATACTATTTCTTTGATTCTAAGCCAATTGTGTTAGTTTGGAAAGAACAGGGATTGTCCCTTAGGAATGTGTGTTAGATAAAGGGAGTGCTTATCATAACAGTCTAACTGTGCTTGAAAGAAATTGTGAATTATCAGGAATTTTGAGCTAAAATACCAATAAATTAAACTAAAATTCCTAGCATGGAGGCCAAATAAAATTACGGTAAACTTCGTAAGATTTGCAGACGGTTTTTTATTGGTTCCAGAAAACCTAACAGGAGCACGTACTCAAATCTCTGGAAGGAATTCAGAATTATGAAGAAACAAAATTCGGGGGAAATTTAAAAAGCAGACCGTAATACGAGGGTTGGAACTTTAATAGCGGTAACTATTTATTTACATCTCGTATAAAATAGACACGTGTTTCAAAGTTTTACTGGCCTTCAAAGTAGTCACCAGCTTTGTGTATAACCCGTTGCCAGAGATGTGGAAGTCATAGGATCCTCTTAGCAGAGCCAGTTCGAGCGGCGCGGTCTATTGCCCGACGAATTTGTAGCAGTTCTGAAGCGAATGCCATGAAGTGTTTCCTGCAGTTTAGAAATCTAGTTGAACTCACGAGGGCTTTAAGTGAGGGTAGTGTAGTAGGTGGTACAGCACTTGGCAGCCCCAGCAGTCAAACAAATCAGTAACAGCTTGCCCTGTACGTGCTTGAGCACTGTCCTGCAAAATGATGGTCAGGTCCTGCAGAAAGTGCCATCACTTCTGTCTCTATGCTGTTCATTTTTGGAACACAACCTACGACCAGCTTAGAAGTGGTGACAGTTTCTCCAGGACCTGACCATCATTTTGGAGGACAACGCTCAAGCTCGTACAGTCCAAGCTGTTGCTGATTTGTTTGACGAATAGGGCTGCTAAGTGCTGTACCACCTACTGCACTCCCATGAGTTAAGCCCTCCTAAGTTCAACTCGATTTCTATACTCAAGGAAAGACTTCGCGGCATTCGCTTCAGAACTGTTACAAATTCGTCGGGCAACAGACCGCGCCGTTCGAACTGTCAACGCAACTGGCACTGCTAAGAGTATCCTACGACTTTCATATCGCTGGCAATGGGTTATGCACAGTACTGGTGACTACTTTAGAGGACCGTAAAACTTTGAAACACGTACCTATTTTATACGTGCTGTGAATAAATAGCTGCCACTATTAAAGTTCCATCCCTCTTAACAAGCAGAAAGCACTGCGGTAAGCCATTCTGCGCATGCGCGACTTATCGAATGCGTATTACGCATTCGCTAATTGACGGAAGTTTAGAACTGCTCTCTATTCTGGCGCGCGGACAAGGTGTCTGCTAATTTTCGTAGTTTCACCCTTTCTACCGCCAGATGGCTGTCGCGCTACACCAGTACCTTTCTCGGTGGATCGTCGTGTAACACCCACTTCAGAAATTGTGCTCCGTGAACAGCCCATCCTACGTCACATGTGCTTCTTCTCTCTGTCTACCCACTGACTGTCGCCGACTGCCATCCCGTGTGGTCAACAAGCTGCTCCAAGGAACTGCAGTCAAAGAACCGACAGGAGACTTAAGCGCCACCCGGCGACTAGACAGAGGCGGAAAGCGCCTTAGGCAAGGATATGATAACACAAAACCAGCCAACACGACTGGTCTTCATTTACCTAGTGCACTGTACAGTAGCAGTCCTCATGAGTCCAACTCGACTTCTAAACTCAAGGAAACAGTTCACGGCATTCGCTTCAGAACTGCTACATAAGAGTATCCTACGACTTCCACATCGCTGGCAACGGGTTATACACAATGCTGGTGACTAACTTCAAGGTCAGTAAAGATTTGAAAGACATGTCTATTTTGTACGAGCTGCAAATAAGTAGTTGCCACTATTAAAGTTCCAACTCACGTACAAGGCTATTCGTTAGTACATCTGTGGTTTCAAAAGCTGAGCGCTCCAAATCCAGTAGACGCGCACGAAGCAGACCCATGTCAGTGGACAGGACATCTCTCCAAGTTTAGAACTGTAATATGCGCGGTGTCACTACGGGGATAGGCGTGACAGGACATTTAGACAAATCACTGCCTCCGCATCGCTGTATCGAATTAGGTGGCGCCTGCAGACCGGCAACCGAATGAACAGACTTCCAAAGCGGGCTGCCACAGCGCCTTCCCAGGCAATCTGCGTCAGCTATTCCGAGGCATTAAAGGCACAAGTTGGCGTTTGCCACATCACAGACTATCTCCGTATTGACCAGCTATACAATCCGCCCCCGGTAGCTGAGTGGTCAGCGCGACAGAATGTCAATCCTAACAGCCCAGGTTCGATTCCCGGCTGCGTCGGAGATTTTCTGCGGTCAGGGACTGGGTTTGTGTTGTCCTAATCATCATCATCGTTTCATACCCATCGATGTACAAGTCGCCGGTGTGGCATCAAATCGATAAATGGTTGAAATGGCTCTGAGCTCTATGGGACTTAACACCTGAGGTCATCAGTACCCTAAACTTAGAACTGCTTAACCTAACTTAACCAAGGACATCACACACACCCATGCCCGAGGGAGGATTTGAACCTGCGGCCGTAGCAGCCGCGGGGTCCACATCAGGTGCTTCGTATATTTTTATTTTTGGCCAGCGTAACATATACATATTCACATTTGCTTACTTCGAAAGAAATTTATCGTACTTTCCCTTTATAATGAAAATAACAACAAAGCTTCTGCTTTTCCTCTCTATTTTCAACTGTTGGAAGCATCTAATGAATTTATAGTCTTTGTGAAATCCACAATTGGTTCTTTAGTGCTTCGACAATTTCCTACGTATCACATTTCTTGGCATTCGCAGTCTTCCCTATGGACCTCTTCGATCCCGGCTGATCATCTATCAGCAACATTGTGTTCTGACCACTCCACTGACGTAACTTATGTTAACAAAACAGATACAGAAATGTACAGTGGGGGAACTTATGTGGTGGTAGTGCCGAAGTGCAGGCCATGCGAACTTTCTTTCGCGGTTCCCTAGAAGACCGACTACTTGCGTAACGCTACCGATAGCAAGTGAATATGAGCCAAACACGACCGAATGCATTTTGCTCAGGCTCATATTCAGTTTACACGAGAGAGGATTGCCGTTTGTTGAGGCTCACGCACGGCCGTTCGCTCCGGCGTAAACGTACCTTCTGCGTTTCTTTACGGCAGTTGTAGCGCGCTTGCGAGAAACGGCACTTTCGCCCGAGACGAGCGAAGCGATCTCTTCAGTTTACGGACAGACTATTTCCTTCTTGTATCTTGTTCTTTGTGCGAAAATACATATGTGCGACACCTGGCGCGTCGAAACACAACACTTCTAACAACTGCTCCACTTGGGTGCCTAACCTGCAAATACACAGCAACAGGTGATGAGATAGTGCAGGATCTTCCGCGCACCTAACCCTACCTTTTCTCGCCTGTCGCTACTGAAGGAGTAAGTCTGACACCTCCAGGTTGGCAGCCAATAAGAGACGCGGCCGCCAAGGCGCAGGTGCGAGCCGGCCAATGACGCGGCGGCACCTGTCACCTGTCGGCGGCATGCCCCGCCCCCTGGAGGCCCTCGCCCGGCAGGTGAGGGCCGGCCAATAGCGCGCCGCCTCACCTGTGTCGGCCCGCGAGACCACGCCCCCCGGCGCCGCTACAGGTGGAGCCCAGGTGAGCGCCGGCCAATGGCGGGCGGCGCCGGGTCCGCGGATCAATACGGCCACCACCTGCCGCCCGGCGCCGCCGCCCACGTGTGTGTGTGCGGCGCCGGGTCTGCTCGGGTCGGCGGCTCCGTCTTAAAGCTACCCCGCCCAGCACACACGACACGACAGCGCGGAGGCCGAATACTAGGTACCTCTAGCAAATATCATATTTGTTCTGTACTGCACCAGGACGATGTGTAAACTGTGGAAATCTTACTTAAAATGCGAACATTTTCGGTTAGGCTTTAGCGTGACAGTTCTTGACATCGAATGAATCGACCAGTATACAGTTACTGTCACTGTTTATCTTGACGGCGTGTTTCAAACGTTTCAACCTCCATCATCAGGTGGATGTACATTTGTGCCTAGGACATATGTCTGTGTTGCGTTACGATTTTTGGAGGAACTTGTGACACTGTCTCTCCAATGATCACATGGTGCTTTCGCTGTAGTAACACATGACATGTATACTGTGTATTATATGACAGTACATATATACTGCAGGCCTGTATAATTTGATAGTATACATGTGTAACGACAGTGAAAGGAGCCTGTGACCACTGTTGACACTGCCACAAGTTCCTCCAAATATCGTAACACAGGAGACACATAGGTCACACTAGCAAATGTGAATCTACCTGATGATGGACGTTTAAACCTTTGAAACAAGTCGTGGAGTTAAATAAACAGTGACGGATAACAGTGAACTTGTTATTTCATTTAACTGGAAGTCTTATGTAGCAGGCTGACCGATCAACCATCAACGAAACCACCTCGAGGGAAAAAATATATATATCCGGCGGCTGTGCTCACGGGAAGCATATTTCACCAGCCTTTGTGTGGTTTGTTACGCCGGTAGCTCTAATTTGTTAGTTGACGGAACACGGTGTTTTTGATGTTGCTCAGCAACAATCATACAATAATTTTTTAATGAAAACTAAGCCACTTGACTGTATTGTTTATTTAACTGCGACCCAGGTTTCAGCCTTTTATGTCGTTTTCAAGTGATTGAGTTTATGTCATTAAGATTTACACATCTGGCATTTCGTGGGGAGCGAATATTTTTCTTAATTTATGGTCAGTTTTGTGTTTGACGTCCTGCAATATATGGTACTGACATAAATTCAGTAATTTGGAAATGGCATAAAGAGGCCGAAACCTGTGTCGTAATTAAATAAACAAGACTGCAGTCAAATGGCAGTGTTTTCATCTAAAGATTTACGAATACGGTGTATTGAGCGAAAGGTTTCCAAGTGATTTGGTGAAATAGAAGTATGCTACTCGCAAAAAGAGTATTCATGTATGACTGATAAGTGCGTAATGAATTAGAGCGTGCAGTAGAAAGACAGTTTGTAGAATAATTTCCTAACGTTAGAGTTCCTAATCGGGGTACGATTTATAGATTGAGAAATAAATTTCGCGTAACGACTGTGTTCTAGACAGGAAACATAGACAATTACATACAGTATTCACTCTTGATAACACTGAGCAAGCTTTGGAAAGGTCTCGTGGAAAATCAGTCGGCATCTTTCTAGGCACACGGGAATTTCCTATGGCTCTGTTCGAACGGCTACAAACTTACTCACGTTACAGCCCTACAAAATAACTGCACACTAAAAATTTAAACCGGATGACCCTACTAAAAGGTTGCGATATTGCGAATGGATTTTGGATAGCGTGCATGAAGAAGAAATGTAGCCTCACCGAACTTTCTTTCCGGACGGGTTATGATTCCACCCAAGTGGATACGTTAAGTCACAAAACCAACGTTACTGCAGTTCTGAAAATCCTAACATAATAGTAGGCCTATATTGTGCATCCTTGCGTCACCAAAACATAGACGTGTGGTACGCTATTAGCACTAAGAGAATAATAGGCTCTAGTTTCTTCAATAAAGCAGTTAACAGCGAGAGATATACCGAAAGAATTTTGCGCTCAGTTGACTCCGCGCCGTCTTAGGCGCCTTGCCGCGGTTCTCGCAGCTGCCCCCGTCGGAGGTTCGAGTCCTCCCTGGTGTGTGTGTGTGTGTGTGTGTGTGTGTGTGTGTGTGTGTGTGTGTGTTTGTGTGTGTGTGTTTGTGTGTGTGTGTGTGTGTGTGTGTGTGTGTGTTTGGTCCCATAAGAACTTACCGCAGATTTACCGGCCGCTGTGACCGATCGGTTAAAGACGCTTCAATCTGGAGCCGCGCGACTGCTACGGTCGCAGGTTCGAATCCTGCCTCGGGCATGGATGTGTGTGATGCCCTTAGCTTAGTTAGGTCTAAGCAGTTCTAAGTCTACGGGACTGATGACCTCAGATGCTAAGTTCTATAGTGCTTAGAGCCATTTGAAGCATACCGCAGATTTCCAAAGAACGCGCTTTCGCGACCGGGTCTCTTCGACAACTCATACGGCCACGGGTTACAGGGAATTAGTGATCTGTTCCAACATATTGTCCTCCTTGTTCCTCCGCCTCCCCCCCCCCCCCCCCGATTTAATGCCCTGGATTTTTTACCTCTGGGGAGCGTAAAAAGAGAACGTGTACTAACCAAACCCACATACTTTGGATAAAACTAGTAATCGTCAAGAAATTGCAGCCACTTCTAACAGGGAACTGCGGAGTGAACTGAGCAATTCCGTAAGCAGGTGTCAGAAGTGCTTGAACAGCGACGGGAGGCAGTTGCAGCATCTCCTCGCTTAATATACGTGAGCAATTAACTTTTAAGTTTTTACGTTCTGTGTGTTGGAAATAAATGACGCGACAAACCGTACTATAGGCCTCCAGCATCCAGCGGCGAAACCGTTTGGCTTCGACTGACCACCTTGTACGTTCCACGAATTAACGTCCGTCGATTGTCTTTATTCCTTTTTTCTTCTTTACAGTTTTATTTCTGATCCGTGTTTCAGAGCGAAAGCATTATCGTCAAGGTTTCGAATATTCACTCAAAGGAAAGTGACAGGGTGACGGTCGAAAAAACTAAAAAAATTTTAATTACAGATTTCAGTGCATATACATTGAAGAATTATTCACCAAATTATTATGAGCGTACTCTAAAAAGTAACGATTCCGTGAGCGTTTGAAGTTGAACGTGCACGGCACCTCTCGGTGTTAAGAGAACCCGTTTCGAGCCGGCCGGTTCTGGCCGTGCGGTTTTAGGCGCTTCAGTCTCGAACCGCGTGACCGCTACGGTCGCAGGTTCGAATCTTGCCTCGGGCATGGATGTGTGTGCTGTCCTTAGGTTAATTAGGTTCAAGTAGGGGGACTGATAACCTCAGCAGTTAAGTCCCACAGTGCTCAGAGCCATTTGAACCATTTTTTTTTTTTTTTGAACCAGTTTTGAAATCAATCTCCCTATTTATAACGATTTGAGTAAACCCGATTTTCTGGAGAGTTGTTTGGGCGTTTTTACTCAAAATGGGAACAGAAGTATCGGTAGACTCATTTGGAGATACGCTCCAGCAGTAACATCCAGCCCAAGCGAAACTGTCAACGTTGCTTCACATTTGGCCGCATGCCTACTCAGTGTAGGCCATAATTGATTAACACACATGGCAAATGCCTTTCAAATCAAAAACGGCGATGAAATGCGCCGATTTTGCGAAGATAGAGGCGCCAGCGGGGATGCGTTCAGCGACGAAAAGGGCTTTGAGGACGGAAATGAGGGATTACTAGGCAAAAGTAGCAGAAATCAGACATCCAATAGCCGGGGCTATGGTTGTTATGGACCAGGCATCGATGTTATCCCGTAATTTTCAAACTTCCTCCCTTTTTTTATACAATAAATACTTGTCAAACATAAAACGCGTTTTTCTCAACGCCAGGTATTTCGCCATAGTTGTCGTCCTTCACGCTGCAATTTTCATCCGATTTTAGCGATTTTCGGTCTCCATTGAAGCAAATTGAATTGTTTTCAGTTAATCGTATCCGTTTTCTTAATGTTGATATTCAGTACTTATTGCGGCCAAGAAAAGCATCTAACAATTATCGTTTTTCAATCGTCTATGATTTCCCCTTTTTCTGAAGGAAGGAAGGAATGTGAAAGCACATACACATTTCTAAAAATAATACCAAGAAGTACTATTAATTCTTTCCTTAGTACCAGGAACTACTATAATTCTTTCCTTACTACCAAAACTAATACTCGACAAAGAACTTCAAATTTTCAGAACATTACACTAGCATGGGTAAGGTTCTCAATAACTGGCCCCAACTAAAAAAAAGTAATAAGAACATAAATTACACAGGTAATCATTCTCTTCTCCCTCGGTAATGGAAGATTGTTGTGCAGTTGCATTCCACAAGGGAAAATGTTAGTATGAAATAGAGAGATGGGGGTTTGTGGTCGCGTTCTTTTCTATGTAAGCAAACTGTTTGTGAAACTGAATGTCGTGAACAGCTGCTGGGCTCTTTCCATTCCCGCGGTGCTGAAATACAAATCTGAGTAACACATCTTTTCAAAGTATTTGTCTGGAAATTGGCAAGAGCAATACGAATATGAAATGATCTACACCAGTTACGACGAGAATGGCGATCACAATTCAATTTTGGTTACAGAGGTTTCCCGTACCTCTTCAAATAGCGGTGCTGTTTCCCTCCCTATATCCCTCTCGGTAGAAGGCGTTTCCAACCCTTTGCTGGAATAACTGATAGAACTCATTATAGTTGTTTCAGGTAGGAATAAAATGTTTATGTTAATCTTTTATGGTCTTTCACCAGTAAGGTAACACAGAAATAAATTTCATGAAGACATTACATCTACGACCAGAATTATGGGGTATGAAATATAATTCGGCCTCCATACGAACGGCGTAATATACTTAGGTTACGACAGTCACGGGATACCTCCTGATGTCGTGTCGGACCCCTTTTTACCCTGATTAGTGCAACAACTGCACGTGGAATGGTCAAGACGTTGGAACTTTCTTCAGAAATACTGAGCCATTCTGTCTCTATAGCTACCCATAATCGATAAAGTGTTGTCGGTGCAGAAGTTTGTGCAGGAACGGACTTCTCGATTAGGTCCCATAAATTTTCAAACGGTGGCCAAGACATCCGCTCGAAATGTCCAGAATGTTCTTCAAACCAATCGCGAACAGCCGGCCGCGGTGGTCTCGCGGTTCTAGGCGCGCAGTCCGGAACCGTGCGACTGCTACGGTCGCAGGTTCGAATCCTGCCTCGGGCATGGATGTGTGTGATGTCCCTAGGTTAGTTAGGTTTAAGTAGTTCTAAGTTCTAGGGGACTAATGACCACAGCAGTTGAGTCCCATAGTGCTCAGAGCCATTTGAACCATTTTTGAACCAATCGCGAACAATTGTGGTCCGGAGACATGGCGCATTGACATCCATAACAGTTTCATCGTCGTTTCGGGACAGTGAGTCCATGAATGGCTGCAAATGGTCTCCAAGTAGCCGAACATAAAAACTTCCAGTCAGTTATCGGTTCAGTTGGACCGAAGGACCCAGTCCATTCGATGCAAACACATCCCATAGCATTATGGAACCGCCACCAGATTGCACAGTGTCTTGTTGACAACTAGAGTCAATGGCATCGAGGGGTCTGTGTCAGACTCTAACTCGGCCATCAGGTCAAACCAACTGAAATCAGGACTCGTCTGAGAAAGCCACGGTTTTGTAGTAGTCTAGGATCCAACCGATACGGTGACGAACCCAGGAGAGGCGCTGCAGGCGAAGCCGTGCTGTTAGCAAAGGCACTCGCGTCGGTCTGCTGCTGCCGTGGCTCAGCACAGCTCTATACTACCGTATACGTTCGTCGTACGTCGTACGTCGCTATTTAACGCGGTGTTGCTTGTCTGTTAGCACTGACAACTCTACGCAAACGCCGCTGCTGTCGGTCGTTAAGTGAAGGTCGTTGGGTACTGCGTTGTCCGTGGGGAGAGGTAATGCCTGAAATCTGGTATCCTCGCTACACTGTTGATAATGTGCATCCCGGAAAACGATTTCCGAAACGTAATGTTCCATGCCTCCGCCCATAATTACGTCGATAACCTATTGACATGAATCACCTGAGTACAAATGACACCACTGCCAATCCACTGCCCTTTTATACCTTGTATACAGGGAAAAGGAACATGATTGAGACTGACTAGGACACAATATCTATTCAGTATGATGATTAGCAGTTTGCTTCAAATGTAAGGAAATGAGAATTAATCCCAATTGCGTCCGAATAGACTATCAATAGGCATTAATGATATGTTACTAGCGTCAAAGAATTCGATTTAATAAATATAGACGCCTGAAGTTCTGAAAAGAAATAAATCTGAACGAGCAGCTAATGACAGTAGCTGGGGCGGGCAGCCAGATTTGTTACTGGGAGGATCGATCAACAAGTGAGGAGTATACAAATTCTGCCGGCCGCGGTGGTCTCGCGGTTAAGGCGCTTAGTCCGGAAGCGCGCGACTGCTACGGTCGCAGGTTCGAATCCTGCCTCGGGCATGGATGTGTGTGATGTCCTTAGGTTAGTTAGGTTGAAGTAGTTCTAAGTTCTAGGGGACTGATGACCACAGATGTTAAGTCCCATAGTGCTCAGAGCCATTTGAACCATATACAAATTCTGCTCGAGCTATGATGGGGATACTTGGAAGGAAGATGCTGTTTTCGTGAATATGTTTATACATGGTGATTTTTTCCCACCTATTACAAACTCTAAGGATTGATCGATGATAGGATACGGAACAAAAAAGATCTAATGAACTTATGTTCGGAGATGTATGGTTTCCATCCTAGAGACCACTTATTCAGTCATACTTTGTTACAGATATTGCGGTCTAATAAGCGCTGTAGCCATGCAGTCACGGTGTGCATGGTTTCCTCCAAGAGGGTGATACTCTCCCTCATACGGCATGCCCTAGCGACTTCTCCTGAGACAGTACCTGGTAATGTTGTGTCCGATTTACTTCTCTTGCTTGACTCACGTTGTAGTGGATGTGGTGCAGCGTTGTACACAATGGTTCCGAATTCGAATCGAGAGCTTGCCGAGGCGGCGTTTAGTTACGGAAAGTCAAATGGCAACCGGCGGCGGGCAGCAAGGTAGTATCAGGAGGCCTATCCCCGCTGATAACAACCACAGCAATTTCTTCGAATTTCTGTTTGTTGATTTTTTCTCTGTATTTTCCTCTGTTTGATATTTCTTCTGTGGAGATGTTTAGATTTTTAAGGTCTTCCATGGTCTCCTTTACCCAGTTAGTTTTCACCTTATTCGTCACCACTATGTTGGTCAGCCTATTTTCATTCATCCTATGAATGTGCCCATAGAATTTTGCCCTTCTTTTTCTGATACTGTCTGTAATTGTCTCTACCTGTTTGTATAATTCGTTTGTTGATCTCTTTATCCAGATCCCCTGTCTCTGAACTGGCCCATAGATCTTTCTCAGAATTTTCCTCTCTTGCTTTTCCATTTCCTTGATTTTAGTTCTTCCTCTGATTACTGTTGTTTCTGAGGCATACAAGGCCTCAAGTAAGACTACTGCTTTGGAATGTCTTAATTTGGCATTGACGGAAATATTTCTTTTTAATATTAATATATTATTATTCTTAACATTGTCTCGGCATTTGTACCAGATCAAGCAATCGCCGTAAAACACAAACGCTTATTTTGTCTAGAATACTCCTGTGTAAGCGGTGAACTATATAACTCGCGTTGCAGCACATACATGAATTCACTGACGAACAGTTCGGTCGCTTATAAGAAGAAAGAGCTGTCAGTAGAATATTTGAAACTGTTTGTTACCCTTCCACCTGGAGAAATGTAAAAACGTTACCATCGTACTACCGTCGAGAATTTCGGTGTAATTATGTCAATTCTACTACTACACGTGTAATCGTACAAAAACTAGTCGTTCACTTGTTAAATTTAGCGCTTTATTTCAGGTATAAATGGTTCAAATGGCTCTAAGCACTACGGGACTTAACATCTAAGCTCATCAGTCCCCTAGGTTTAGAACTACGTAAACCGAGCTAACCTAAGGACCTCACACACATCCAGGCCCGAGGCAGGATTCGAACCAACGACCGTAGCAGCCACGTGGTTCCGGACTGGGCGCTTAGAACCGTTCGGCCACTGCTGCCGGCTGTTTCAGGTATAAATGAGAAGTTGTAAGCATCATCTCCAATTTTCGTGGTTGGTAGACTAACCATAGAAACTCAGCTTTCTGTCTCACTGTCTCGTGACTCAGATGTTGATTTCAAACTTCAATACGGCGGACATGGGGGCGTACGTGATCTGCATGTAAGGTGAGACCTGAGTTCCTCCCGGCGTATGCAGTGTTCAAATACTCGTAGCTGACCGTAATACAATCGGGTGACGTCGTCGACAATGGCCGATGTTTCCACAGGAGCACACGCAGTCATTTTCAATGAAAAATTGCAAGACGTTAAGAGCTGTCCAACTGAATTTAAAATCTCTGCAAAACAGAGGTTTCAAATTCACTTGCACAGCGGTTACTATCTGCAGTTTTGCCTTGAAAATGACTGCGTGTGCTCCTGTGGAAACATCAGAGGTTGTCGGCGACATCGACCGATTGCATTACCGTCAGACATCTAAACATTGTAAGTTCTCAGAATGAGATTTTCACCCTGCAGCGGAGTGTGCGCTGATATGGAACTTCATGGCAGATTAAAACTGTGTGCGGACCGAGACTCGAACTCGGGACCTTTGTCTTTCGCGGGCAAGTGCTCTACCAACTGAGCTACCCAAGCACGAGTCACGCCCCGTCCTCACAGCTTTACTTCTGCCAATTTTAATCTGCCAGGAAGTTTCACTGTAAGTTCTCTCTCCTCTGAGTCGTGGCTGCCTGTTACTGCGGGATCAGAGAGACGTTGCCATAGAAACGCAGACCCGTTGCAGCCGCGCCAAGGCCACATTTAGCTATTGGGACTACCCTTTCACCACGCTGACAATGGGTGCAGGACGAACTACCCTCCGCCACATACCTTGCAGCGGCTTGAGGGGTGTAGGTGTAGAGACCGTTCAGCAGCAGTGAGCAGGTACGTGGGTGTCAGTTCCACCGTCTGCGCGCCCCTTCTAGCTCACTGATTCCCGGCGAAGGTTCGCACCCCTGCGAGTGCGCCATCATCAGGAGCGGAGTGTTACGTTCGGTGGCGCGGCGGCCGGCTGTGCAGTTCCTCTTGAAGGCGGACTATCGACTCGCCGCCGCGACCTCTCGGCCGTCCCGTAGCGTGCGCTACGCCGTCTCTCTACCTAGCTAGCGAGGCGGGCAGGCGAGCGCGGAGCCACTGTCTGACTGCTCGCACTGCGATTACTTTGCGTGCAAAACTACACGCACTGCGACAGCAATGACGTCGTACTACTACTATAACGCACATTCCGGCTGGGTCACGGCCATTATCCGTCGCATCTTTACAGGACAAGCCGGCCGTTGTGGCCGAGCGGTTCTAGGCGCTTCAGTCCGGAACTGCGCCGCTGCTACGGTCGCTGGTTCGAATCCAGCCACGGGCATGGATGTGTATGATGTCCTTACCGCTGTGGCCGAGCGATTCTAGGCCCTTCATTCGGGAACCGCGCTGCTGCTACGGTCGCTGGTTCGAATCCTGCCTCGGGCATGGATGTGTGCTATGTCCTTAGGTTAGTCAGATTTAAGTAGTTCTAAGTTCTAGGGGACTGATAACCTCAGATGTTAAGTCCCATAATGCTCAGAGCCATTTGAACCATTTTTAGCAACTATGCCTAAGTTGTAAAAGACAGCATAAATGCGTCAATATTTGAATAATAACCAAACAGGATACATTAACGAGAAGTGACGCCTAACATGATTTTCAGTACTACAGATCTTGCCCTCAGTAGATACAGAGACTAACCTGGGAAAGTGGCATCCCGCAAAAAGCACAATCACGGGTTTGAGTTTACAGAGTAGCACCCTCTGCCGAAGAAAAATATGGTTCAAATGGCTCCAAGCACTTTGGTACTTAACTCACCTAAGGACATCACACACATCCATGCCCGAGGTAGGATTCGAACCTGCGACCGTAGCAGCCACGTGGTTCCGGACTGAAGCGCCGAAGAAGATCCCACGGCCGACGGGCTGTGTTCTGCGCTGGGGACACAACTTTAGAATCTCTCCAGATCTCTCCAGACTCCAGATTTGACTTCCGAAGGGACTCAGAATTTATACATGCTTACTGTCTTTTGTGCGCTTCCAAAAGGCCTATGACAGCATGAACGGGCAGTTAACATGGAAAGAACTCGTAATGGCGCAGTTTCCCAGAAAACTAATAAATTTAATACATTCGCGTGTACAAGAGACGACACGCGTACTGAAAGTGAAAGGAAATATGTCAGAATTCTTCAAGGTGAGGACTGGAGTGCCTCTTCCTCCTCATGTTTAATCTGATTCTGGAAAGAAGACTGAGGAAAGGTGACAAAGCTAGAAGCAGGAATTCAACTGGGTAGAACGGTCAACACTCTGGCCTAAGCGCATTATGTAGTTTTAGTAGGACAGGATACACAAGATCTGGTTCAGATGGCAAGGGCGTTATGGAACAGGCAGTGAGAGCATCCTTCAAGATGAATTCGGATAAGGCCAAATACCTTGTAGCGAGCAAAGAATGGTTCAAATGGCTCTGAGCACATCTGGAACTTAGAACTGCTTAAACCTAACTAACCTAAGGACATAACACACATCCATGCCCGAGGCAGGATTCGAATCTGCGACGGTAGCAGTCGGGCGGTTTCGGACTGAAGCGCCTAGAACCGCTCGGCCACCGCGGCAGGCAGCCAGCAAAGATAATGATGACTGGTCTTTAGAGGTCGACGATAAAATATTTGAAAGGGTGAAAGAATTCAGATATCTTGGGGCATGAGGAATGAGACGCACCGGGAAATAACGGCAAGAAAACGAGCAGGAAACAGGTCAAGGTTTGCCACCAAAAAAAGTACTCGAGTCGCGGTGTCTATCGATATTCATGAAGATTCGGGTCTACAGGAGTGTAAAAAAAACCTGTGGTACTATAGGGAGCAAAGGCCTGGACTCCGACCCAAAAGACAGAAAGAAACTGTCGACATTTGAGAACGCTGTCTTCACTGGTTTTTGGACTATTAAACGATAGAGACGTCTGGGGCAAAAGGAAAACCCGAGAACCTGCAGGATTTGTGCAAATCTCTGGACACTGTGGCCACGATTAATAGTGCATGTAGGTCAAAATTACGAAAAAATCTGAACTTTTTTATTGAATAATTTATTAGACTGATTCTTTAAGAATAACATAGCAAAGTTTCATAATCGAATTCTGCCCAGAAAGGTAATTTAAAAATTTTTTTTTGACGCATCCACCTGCCACGCCCCCTTTTCCTTACTGTGTGATCCACACCACCCCTACGCCAGAAATTTTTTGCGCGCTAATTTTTCGTTCACAATATCGAAACGACCTGCAGATGAGTCCAGAAGGCTGTGCGAAATATTATTTTGTTTGTTCCTTTGTTGACACAGTGGCTCTTAGAAGATGGAAAGCCGCTGGGAGGTGTTAACAGATTGACAGGCAAGAAAATTCGCACTTTGCAAATATGTTATGGGAAAGCCATCAGGGGTAACTTATGAAGCGTGAACAATGCAGCAATCCGTGCGGGCAATATTTTTTCAAAAACTTTCCACAGATAATCTTCAACATTGTGACTGTAGCGTGATAAGAACTTGTGATTAGAAATTACACACAAAATCCAAATCCATGGATTTTATCTACAAATGGCTATCGTTACAGAATGTATACACAACACCGCCAATAAAGGGCACAGGTGGTATTACAGATAAAAAATGACGAAATTCCACCAGCTGTATTAAGATGTTGCTTTTATTGGCGACTAGTTTCTATGTTGTAACATCATCATCTTCGGGTCAACATACTATACATAAACAACCCATGCAACAACAGTAATTTTGAGTTGTTATAAGATAATTATTCGATAAGTAACTTGTGCTCCTTAGGTAGATTTTATACTTGGTACATTATCAACTTCCGTTATTAGAGTCAGTTTATCTTAATCAGTAAATTGGTCTTATAGTCAAAATAATTGTGCTTCCAACTTTCATGCTCGTTTCTCGTAAAACAGTGGATACCCAATATGTTTTAACTACCAATTCTAGACAACCACTTTATTGTAAAGATAAGTAAAATGAGTGAGTCACCATGTTGTAATAGTGATTGGTCCAGTAGACAAGTATCCCATAGTAAATAGAGATTAAGCGCATCATTGATTGAAATTAACTCGAACTGACACTCGACGAGATCACATACATAATACAAGAGTTACACATCGTGTATTTTACTGAGTGGCTGTATTTGTGTTTGTGTGCATTTATTGGCCGGCCGCGGTGGTCTCGCGGTTCTAGGCGCTCAGTCCGGAACCGCGCGACTGCTACGATCGCAGGTTCGAATCCTGCCTCAGGCATGGCCGTGTGTGATGTCCTTAGGCTAGTTCGGTTAAAGTAGTTCTAAGTTCTAGGGGACTGATGACCACAGCAGTTGAGTCCCATAGTGCTCACAGCCATTTGTGTTCATTTATTAGAGCAACAACAAATAGATTACATATTTGACCGTTTTATTTCAACTGACATTACCTAGATTGCTTCTTTTTAGAGCACTGTCATGTACCTGATCGTACTTTTGACTATGTAAACATACTGGAATTGATTATTTTAGACCCTGGTCATAGTCTTCCATGAGACACTGACATAGAAACTATTTCAGCAACGTGTTAACTTTTATTGCAATGAATAGTTTTTTAAACTGATTAGCGTATATTTTACACTACTGACTACCTTGTATCAACTGGGTTTCACACCATTTTTTCGGTCCCTTACCATTTGTTTCGTGGTGTTAGGAAGGAAGTTGTCTAAGTAATTTACGCCACTGTTACTTTAATATGATAATGGTGCAGAATTTTGCAACGTTCACTACTAGAAAACCATGAAGTTTACCTAACATATGTCTGATTGGCAATGCGTATGTTCTCCTTCTTATAGTTCAGTATTTAATTTAAAAAATAAAATAATTAAAATTTAAAAAAATACTATGTACACCCCTATATTATTACCCATTCGAATAACGTCTTGTCGCTTAAGCTTTTACATACTCCTATTTTTTAATACCTGATATTAACCTCTCATAAAACGATTGTGAATATACAGCTTCATTTGTATTTAGTGATATCACGTAAATGGTTAATGTCCAGAGTGATGGCATTTTAACGGAAACCACCAAAAATAATATAATTAGTTCATTAAAATTACCCTTTATGTAATATGGTTATAATAGAAATGTCTTGCATAATAACTCATAAATTACTGTTGTTGCATGGGCTGTTTATGTATGGTATGTTGTATTCAGGGTCTGAAAATGATGATTTAACAAAATCGAAATTAGTCGACAATAAAAACAACACCTTAATACAGCTGGAGGAATTTCGTCATTATTTAACATACTGGGTGATCAAAAAGTCTGTATAAATTTAAAAACTTAATAAACCACGGAATAATGTAGATAGAGAGGTAAAAATGGTCAAACATGCTTGGAATGACATGGGTTTTTATTAGATTAAAAAAAAAAGTATATTGCTAGACGCGTGAAAGATCTCTTGCGAGCCTCGTTTGGTGATGATCGCTTGCTCAGCCGCCACTTTCGTCATGCTTGGCCTCCCAGGTCCCCAGACGTCAGTCCGTGCGATTATTGGCTTTGGGGTTACCTGAAGTCGCAAGTGTATCGTGATCGACCGACATCTCTAGGGATGCTGAAAGACAACATCCGACGCCAATGCCTCACCATAACTCCGGACATGCCTTACAGTGCTGTTCACAACATTATTCCTCGACTGCAGCTATTGTTGAAGAATGATGGTGGACATATTGAGCATATCCTGTAAAGAACATCATCTTTGCTTTGTCTTACTTTTTTATGCTAATTATTGCTATTCTGATCAGATGAAGCGCCATCTGTCGGACATTTTTTCGTTTGTATTTTTTTGGTTCTAATAAAACTCCATGCCGTTCCAAGCACGTGTGTCAACTTGTACCTCTCTATCTACATTATTCCGTGATTTATTCAGTTTTCAAATTTATACTGACTTTTTGATCACCTGCTATATTATACTAGCTGACGTCCCAAATCGTGCATTTCAATTATGGATATACGAAGAGGTGGTATTCGTGTTTCTGGCTACTGAGGTGCGGCGGGAGGAGCCCACAAGACAAGCGGAGGAGAAAATGGCGACCCTGCTGGGCGGATGTCCTTCAGGAGCAGGTGTGGCCCTCGGTAAGGGCGGCATGGTGTCCCTTCAGGAGGCAGGACAAAGCCGCGGCAGGAGGCGCTCACAAAGGCGGCGGTTCCCCTCTGAAGGACACACTGTGCCACGACACTCCACAATGGCTGCGGGGGCGTGTCCTGCACGTGGCCTGGTCGCTACTGACAGCCGCGAGGCACGTGGACTGCGAGCAGGAATGTCAGCCTGCTGCACAAAAGAAGGGGGGGCCGAGTTACTCGTCAGACAAGAGGGTGGTCTCCTGCCCCCCCCCCCCCTCCCCCCCATACACTTCTTCCTCACACGCAGAGGCAAGACAAAGGTGCTCTAGGAAGCTGAACAAATGCCGGACGTCGCTAGGCTCGCTAGTGGAAAACAGCGTCGCGCCGGAATGTAGTTTATACAGAGCGTTTCCCTAAGAACGTGCAAAAATGTAAGAGGACACACAGGATGGTCCACTAAACAATTTGACGTAGGGAACCTGGGGTCGGAGAAGCCAGCTGAAGGAGATATGGAAGTGCATTCAGATAACTGGTGATTTCTCAAACTGGGGAACAATCAAGAATGGGGTGCCGCAAGGTTCGGTCTTGGGTCCTCTGCTGTTCTTAATGTGTATTAATGACTTGGCATGCTATATTCACGAAGATTCAGAGCTGGTACTTTATGCCGATGATACAAGTATAGCTATCAAACCGGACAGGCAGGAATTTACTGGTGAAATTGTAAACGATGTTTTTCAGAAAATCATCTCCAAATGGGCTCTCATTAAACTTTGACAAAAAACAGTATACACAGTTTCACACAGTAAATGGAATGACCCCATTAATAAATATAGAATTCTATCGGAAATCGGTAGCCAAGATAGAATATTCAAAATTTATAGGTGTATTCATTGATGAGGGGTTGAACTGGAAAAAAACACTCTCAGGATCTGCTGAAACGTTTGAGTTCAGCTGCTTATGATATTTGGGTCATTGCAAATTTTGGCGAGTAAATTAGCTTACCACGCCTATTTCCACTCTCTGCTTTCGTGTGGAATCATATTCTGTGGCAACTCATCACTGAGTAAAAGAGTGTTCACTGCACAAAAGCGTGTAATCAGAATAACTGCTAAAGCTCATCCAAGGTCATCCTGCAGACACTTATTTAAAGAGCTAGGGATCTTAACTGTAGCCTCACACACACACACACACACACACACACACACACACACACACACACACACACACACATATATATATATATATATATATATATATATATATATATATATATATATTCACTTATGAAATTTGTTATTAACAATCCGAACGAATTCAAAAGTAATAGCAGTGTACATGGCTACAACACTAGGAGAAAGGATGATCTTCACTATGCAGGGTTAGATCTAACTTTGGCTCAGAAGGGCGTAAATTATGCTGCCACAAAAGTCTTTGATCACATACCTAATAGCATCAAAAGTCTGACAGATAGCCAGATAGCATTTAAAAGGAAATTAAAAGAATTTCTTAATGGCAACTCCTTCTACTCATTACATGATTTTTTGGATACAGTAAAATGGGTAATTTCCCAACCTCCAAAAAAATTTAGAGTCATGTAATATTTTGTATATATTGTATAGACACCTTTTATTAATCTGACACGTTCCACGTCATTACGAAGTGTCGTATTCATGATCTATGGAATAAGTACTAATCTAACCTAATCTAATCTAATCTAATCTACCGCCTTGTCTAGCATTACTGTTTCCCATCTTATTAACATCAACCATATGTACGAGTTTATATGTACTGTGCTATTTATCTACATGTACATTCCTTATTTCTTGCAAGGAAACTAGGAGCAAGACCCTTATTATTAGAAAGTCAGGATGCATGTTTTGTCTACTCGCACATAACGTGGCTCGGATTTATCGTATTTACTTCGTCCCATGACAGCATGTGCTACGAATCATCGACAGACCCATTCATTACTCAGTCCTACTCAAAGGCGTACAGTAGAGTACGATGAAGCAGTACCGGCACAGTTTCGGAGAACTCTCTGACATGCACATTGTGTCCGGGAAAGTGCGGTGCATTGCTCTCGCTACTGGAAGGCTGTACACGGAATGGTTATCCGTCATTAGCAGTGTTTATTCCTCTCGATAGACGAAAGCGGGAGACTGGTTCATTGCAAAGAAGAAACGAGGGACCTGGCAACATGAGGTTCAAAAATGGTTCAAATGGCTCTGAGCACTATGGGACTCAAGTTCTTAGGTCATCAGTCCCCTACAACTTAGAACTACTTTAACCGAACTAGCCTAAGGACATCACACACAACCATGCCCGAGGCAGGATTCGAACCTGCGACGGTAGCGGTCACGCGTCTCCAGACTGTAGCGTCTAGAACCGCTCGGCCACTCCGGCCGGCGGCAGCATGAGGACCCGTTTTCGAAGAGGTGGTGCTGGATCGTGTTGTCCGCATGAATTCAAGCGCCGCGAGACTTCGCATACACCGAGCACAAAAGTAACACAAACAATATTTTAAACTCGTGATTCATTCACACGCTACTATTTATCAGTGGCCACACTGTCTGTACAGACAAGCCGGTGGAAACACAAGAGCTTGCAAAAGGATCCTTTTACTCCCACGTGCTTTGTGCTTGTCAGTGTTTCCAGCGACTGATCGCTAGTAGTGTAGTTACGCAGAAACGGCTCTCTAGCCTATTTCTGCACATTTAATTACGTTGAGGATCAACTGTTGATCCCTGTCCCTGCGACAGTGAATGATCGTCCGCAGATGCTGCTGCATTTTGCTACGACTCCACCTGTGTTGCTGCCGCAGTGGCTCCACCGGTACCCGTGAGATCACCGATGTTAAGCGCTGTCGGGCGTGGTCGGCACTTGGATGGGTGACCATCCAGGCCGCCATGCGCTGTTGCCATTTTTCGGGGTGCACTCAGCCTCGTGTGGCCAATTGAAGAGCTACCCGACCGAATAGTAGCGGCTTCGGTCAAGAATACCATGATAACGACCGGGAGAGCGGTGTCCTGACCCCACGCCCCTCCTATCAGCATGATGACACGGCGGTCGGATGGTCCCGGCAGGCCACCCATGGCCTGAAGACGGAGTGATCTACTTGGATTGCGAACATCCTACAGACATCAGCATCGTCTGTGAACGGACTCATGAATCTTCCAACGCCAGCCAATAGGTCATCAATACACATATACTGTAAACAGTAACACTCATAAAGCACTGCCTGGGGTACTCCTGAAGTTATTCTACATTTGACTATTTTTACCATTAATAACGACGTGCTGATTTCTACCTGCCACTGAGTCTTGAGTCCAATCAGATGTATGTTGCACTTTGTCCACTAAATTGCAGTGTGATTATATCGAATCCCTCCATGAGGTCAAGGAACACGGAACTACCTGCACGCCAGTATCTACTGCTATCTGGGACTCATGGAAGAACAGACAGAATTGGACTTCATACGATCGTTGTTTTCGGAACTCATCTTGGTTCCCCGAAAGTAGATTTTTCACTCTCCATAAATGTAATAAACATAAAGGCAGGCTAGAGCGCAATGTCGCTCCCCACCCCCCACCCCCACCCCCACCCCCGCCACTCATTAACAATAGTTTTCGTGCTCGACTACCGTGTAGCGTATCCCTCGATCTAGGTTCGGTTGAAAGGTGATTCTCCGACGTGTTCCTAATGAGAATTTTCATGTATAGCATGTACCGGGTAATAAAAAAAGTCAGTATAAATTTGAAAACTTAATAAACCACGGAATAATGTAGATCTAGAGGTAAATATTGACTCACATGCTTTGAATGACATGGGGTTATATTAGAAGAAAAAAAAGTATAGCTAGACGAGTGAAAGATCTCTTGCGCGCGTCGTTTGGTGATGATCGTGTGTTCAGCCGCCACTTTCGTCATGCTTGGCCTCCCAGGTCCACAGACCTCAGTCCGTGCGATTATTCGCTTTGGGGTTACCTGAAGTCGCAAGTCTATCCTGATAGACCGACATCTCTAGGGATGCTGAAAGACAACATCCGACGCCAATGCCTCACCATTCCAGACATGCTTTACAGTGCTGTTCGCAACATTATTCCTCGAATACAGCTATTGTTGAGGAATGATGGTGGACATATTGAGCATATCCTGTAAAGAACATCATCTCTGCTTGGTCTTATTTTGTTATGCTAATTATCGCTATTCTGATCAGATGAAGCGCCATCTGTGGGACATTTTTTGAACTTTTGTTTCTGTTGGTTCTAATAAAACCGCATGTCATTCCAAGCATGTGTGTAAATATGTAGCCGGCCGGAGTGATCGAGCGGTTCTAGGCGCTACAGTCTGGAACCGCGCGACCACTACGGTCGCAGGTTCGAATCCTGCCTCGGGCATGGGTGTGTGTGATGTCCTTAGGTTTAAGTAGTTCTAAGTTCTTGGGGACTGATGACCTTAGCAGTTAAGTCCCATAGTGCTCAGAGCCATTTGAATTTGTCAATATGTACCTCTCTATCTACATTATTCCGTGATTTATTCAGTTTTCAAAATTATAGTAACTTTTTGATCACCTGGTACATACAGGTATCGAAAATATACGATGAAATGCACAACGGCGTCCACTACGTAATTTTTACCGAAAGGCGCGCTATGGTTCAGCCGGCACGGCCCTATGACGTGTTCGTGTCTTCACGCTCGCGACCGATCTGCCCCTGCGACTCTATCCCGTCAGTTTCTGCTCCGAATGGCTCTCGAACGTGTTGCTCGTTGGTGTGTTCGCGCCTCCTCGCACGTCGCCAGCCGCGGCACAGTGGCAGCGCGAGAGGACGGGCCGCCTCAACTGTGGGTGACGTCACGCCGCGGACCGCCGGGCCTCACCTGCCCGCGCCTGCGCGCCGCGCCGACACCTTGCCTGGCGCCGCGCCGGCAGGTGGGCAGCGACGCCATTGGCCGGCCGCCGGCGCCGCCGCCACGCCCCCCGGCCTATCGTTTTATCGCACCTGGCCAGGTGAGCCGGCGCCACCTGCCATTGGCCGCGCCGGTCCCCTCCTCCGGCCGCCCGGGGCCACTCGCACCTGCCGGCGCGCACCTTGCGCTCTGACGTCATTGGCCGGCCGCTGTCGCCACGTTTCCCATTGGCAGGCGCGGCGCGGCGAAAAAAAGGAAGCGTCAGGCCTCGCTCAAAAATTCTGCACCCTGCAGTGCTGCGTAGCGTACGGTACTCTTACAGCCTCTATCACTTCCCCTTTCGCTGATTGATGGGAAGGACAACCTGCAATTTCTCTGTTTTTTCTCGTCGTGGTCATTACGTATGTTTAACAGACACAGAAGAAAGGATCACACGACTATGGGAGAGCTCGAGACACTCTAACAACCACTTATCCTTGACCAGGCAACAGCATCAGAGTCACAGGTAGAAGCATAAAAGCCGAAAACAGTTTTCTTTCGGGGGAAATGAGCTACCCGGTAAGCAAACAGTGCTGTGTCGGTGAATCCCTGTATGGCAACAAACGTGACTCGCGCCGGAAGCTGTACTCATACAGCCAACTAATCGATGGAAGCAGGGAAGCGCAGAGACAGGGCCCTGACGATTCCACGCAAGGAGCGGCCGATTTTATAACCGAACTAGCATAGCTCCTAATACTTCGCAGTCACCAAATATGTATAAATTTTGATCTAATTTCTAACCTCCCTCCCCTCCCCCTCTCTCTGTCCATCCCCTCTTCCCCCTCTCTTTTCCATCTGCTTCTCATTCCCTTCTCTTTGTCCATCTCGTGCCTCTCCCCCCTCCCCCTCTCTCTGTCCATCACGTCCTATACCATCTCTCCGTCCATCTCCTTCTAGTCCTCCTTTCTACCTCCTACTGTCCGTGTCCTTTCTTTTCTCTGTACCCATTTCCTCTTTCCTCTCCCTCTGTCCATCTCCTCTTCTGCCCTCACTGCGTCGCTGAGCTTTGCTTACTGTTATGACCAACGAAACATTGATTGAGAATTGAGTCGCTTAATATGAATGGCTATATCGTAGACGGGGTATGACAGACCTCCCTTGCTGCTCTGCTGCTGCTGCATCAGTGGCATTATTTCGCATACTTTTTATCTGCGAACGATTCAGATTCCTAAGTAGTATTCTTACCATAACCCAATAGGCCATAAATAAAACTTCCTATTTACCATTAACAGCAACTGTGAGGAATAAAACTAAACAGCATGTAGTTGTGAACACAATTTTTGTTTAAAATTATATATAAGAAGAAGGAATATTTGTGGGAGAAACAACTTGTTTAATGTTAACCGCACTGCTATTGTAGTTTAAACTGATTGCGGAACAGAAAATGAAACCATGCATTTTCACAACACAACATAGCTTAAGATTTTATTTCTCGCAGTCTGTTTTAACAGAAATCATGTACATTGCTGTTAATATGTATATTCGTTATTCTGAATATTCATTAGAGTATCTACATCTACATCTGCATCTACATGACTACTCTGCAATTCACATTTAAGTGCTTGGCAGAGGGTTCATCGAACCACAATCACACTATCTCTGTACTATTCCACTCCCGAACAGCGAGCGGGAAAAACGAACACCTAAACCTTTCTGTTCGAGCTCTGATTTCTCTTATTTTATTTTGATGATCATTCCTACCTATGTAGGTTGGGCTCAACAAAATATTTTCGCATTCGGAAGAGAAAGTTGGTGACTGAAATTTCGTAAAAAGGTCTCGCCGCGACGAAAAACGTCTATGCTGTAATGACTTCCAACCCAACTCGTGTATCATATCTGCCACACTCTCTCCCCTATAACGTGATAATACAAAACGAGCTGCCCTTTTTTGCACCCTTTCGATGTCCTCCGTCAATCCCACCTGGTAAGGATCCCACACCGCGCAGCAATATTCTAACAGAGGACGAACGAGTGTAGTGTAAGCTGTCTCTTTAGTCGACTTGTTGCATCTTCTAAGTGTCCTGCCAATGAAACGCAACCTTTGGCTCGCCTTCCCAACAATATTATCTATGTGGTCCTTCCAACTGAAGTTGTTCGTAATTTTAACACCCAGGTACTTAGTTGAATTGACAGCCTTGAGAATTGTACTATTTATCGAGTAATCGAATTCCAACGGATTTCTTTTGCAACTCATGTGGATAATCCCACACTTTTCGTTATTTAGCGTCAACTGCCACCTGTCACACCATACAGCAATCTTTTCTAAATCGCTTTGCAACTGATACTGGTCTTCGGATGAAGACTCCAAGGGAGTCCAGCCGTTTGCCACAGTATCCTGTAAAAATCTGAACTAAATCGGTCACGAACTCTCCGGTATTTTTGCTATTAACAACCTCTCTTTATAAAGTGGAATAGATTGTCATTATTGGTGACGACTTTGGTACTTCACAAGTTCGCCGACGGTGCAGCTGGCCTGGGATGTAGCGTCGGAGTGCAGGTACAACTGTAGCTCCTGCATACTAGTTTTCCAACGCAGGAGGTGTCGCTACAGGTACAAATTCCGCCAGTAGCGCCACTACACAAGGCTTTTTATTTTTTTCCCACACGGCACTTGCCCCCCCCCCCCCAACCCTCACCCCCATCCTATGCCGTTAAAAGCGCTACCCTTCAATCGCTTTCTGCCAACTACCACCTCCTGGCTGGGACTGTATTTGTGGGTGACCACACACCGAGACGTACAGATAACATCGCAGACGCCATCTCGTGATCGTCGGTTCGAATACTGACCTTTCCGCAGAGGTGACAGTAGGAATTTTGGAATTTTTTTTGTGTTGGTCACCATTCTAGTATCAGTGTGGAGGGGCTTCACTTCTTGCAACAGAAATGGGAGGAAGTAACAAGTTGCCGACTGTTCGGAACATGCGCTCTCGAAACATCAGCTCTAAATGATGAGCATCGACTGCCACTGGGGTTTGCCGATCGCCTACGTAACTCTCTCGTCCCGACTGAACGATTCGTGACGGAACCTGACGCTCTTCTGTTAATCCACCTGGTAAGGGTTGCGCACGAAAGAGTGATACTCAAGAATCGACCGAACGAATATTTCGTCAGCCACTCCTTTCGTGGATAAATAACATTTCCTTTTCAATCTTCCAATGACTTCCACCTTATCTTTTGTCTTTCCTACAACCAAATTCTATGTCGCTATGTCACTTAGGCTGTTCCGAAACGTTATTCCCTGGCATATCATCGCTGCAAAACGACCAAAAGAGTTTGTTGAATTCGCTATCTGTCACCAACACGCTTGTCAAACAAGGGCGCAACTATACCAGTCACGTTTGTCAAATACTACCTCACCTTTGAAGCAGCTTCACGTGGTGCGTATTCTATCGGTAAGTACTTTGACACTATTGGAAGTGAGCGAGGTGGCGCAGTGGTCAGCACACTGGACTCTCATTTGGGAATACGACGATCCAAACCCCGGCATTTACCTGGAAGGATTTAGGGAAATCACGGGAAACCTGAATCAGCATGGCGAAACGTGGGTTTGAACCGTCGTCCTCCCGAATGCTAGTCCAGTGTGCTGACCACTGCGCCACCTGGCTCGGTGCGGGCAGCAGCGCGGATGAGGAAGAACAGTCCAGTGCAGTACTGTAAGCACCTCTCGAGTTCGTAGACCTGCGTGAAGCCTTGCATTGTCGTGGAGAAGAAGAAGTTCGTGGCGGCTAACATGCTGAAGTCGTTTCGTCAGTTTCCTGAAGGTAATACAGAACACTTCAGAGTCGATCATTGCACCGTGAGGGAGGACATCGAACAGATTAATCCTTTTAGAGTCCCAAAAGACCGTCACCATGACTTCGCCGCCTTATTATTCATCGTGTCAAAAGTACAGAAATATGTATGTATGTATGTGTGTGTTTTTTGACACAATTTTACACAAAAGACGACAAAAAATTGGACACTTCATATGCATTCGGTGTGGCTCTCATAAGGTCTTGCATGGTGCAGGTGGTTGGTGATGAGGAACTCTGAAGGAAAAGACTGTTAGTCTGCTCAACGCCACACTGGCAAAGAACTGAGTCCACAGGGAAAACCCAAGTGCGCAGATTGGTCTCGCATCTCGTTGTGTTTGATCGTAATCTATTGAGAGACCTCCATCTTGACCACGTCTCCGAATGTCCGGGGGGAAGTTCTTCCTTTGGAGCCATCCACTCTCCCAAATACCGACCTTTCTTCCACCATCGCGAGATCCTTGCCGCGTGTGGATTCTCGATGAGAGCCCCAGTAGTTGTCAAGAAGCTCTTTCTCGATCTCAGCCTAGGTTGTGCGGGTGCCACTTTGAAACTTTTCACCAATTCCACTCCATGCATTGCCGTTTCCTTTCCGGTTCGAAGTGATGAACCCACGTTTCATCGGCTGTGACGATGTTCGACAAAAAATTGTCACGACTAGCCTCTTATTGCGCAAATAAATCAGTACAGATGATCTTTCGTTGCTCTTTAGGGTCTTCCGTTAGGCAGCGAGGGAACCAGCGGCCACACAGCTTCGAGTACCCCAGCTGGTGGGAGTGTGAGCAGTACCAGCAGAGCTGTGTCCGATTGTGATCTGTAGATCTGCTCTAACGAGACTGTCCGCACGTTCCAACATTGCAGGTGCGCGCGGCCGGTCGCCACCCGAGAGACCGGATACTTTTGCTCGACCTTTCTGTGATGATGACAGACTCCTCGCCCAACGACTCACCGTGCTTTTGTTCACTGCCAGGTCTCCGTAAAACATTCTGCAAGCGCCCATTAATATCTCGGATGCTCTGATTCACTGCCAAAAGAAATCAGTGACAGCTCTCTGCTTCGAACACAAGCCTCTTACACACGCAATTTTGAAGGGTACGTATGGCGCTGCCACCTATCGGAATTTCATGCAACTAGAGGGGCTGAACTGGGAATTCTCCATGATGTCCCACAACAAATTCCACGTTTTTTAAGCGAAATTTGTTGAGAAAAAAAATGTGTTGCAGTACTAATTGAACGGCCCCGTATTTTTTATAGGTCCTATCAGTCCACGTAATTTTCAACATCCTCCTGTAGCAACATACCCCAGAAGCTTTGATTCTCTACTTTTCCGATTTTCCCACATTTCATCACTGACGTCCTTATTATGCTGTGCTCCACATGTACATTATGAGAATTTTTTGTTGAATTGGGGGCTCTGTTTCGTACTACTAAAACGCTGCTCGATTTCCCTGTGCTAATCTCCGTCCAGCGTCTTCATCGCTGTAACCCACGTGGGTTATACAGGGAGAAACGTATTTAAACCGACAAACTCTGCGAGGTTGTAGGGGACATCAAAACAAATATTATTCCCTAATGTCATTTTTTCCTATGAGGATTATTTAAACCGGTGGAGGCCGTACTACGATCTTCAGTTGTAGGCAACTGCTGTCCACCAGTGTAGTAGCGCATTGTCTCTGTTTACTAACAGGAGTGATACACCTGCAGTGAGTACACTGATATGGTTGGTGCGTACTACGTAGCGCACCACAACGGACGAGCTGCACAGCGGGTTTATCAACAACAATATCCTAATCGCCGTATCCCGCATCATACGACCTTTGTTGCTGTGTACCAAAGTCTGCGTGAGACCGGGTCATTTAGGAGATTACCTGGACAGGGACGCCGTCGCACGGTAAGAACGCTGCAATTTCAGGAAACTGTCTTGCAGCATGTGGAGCGGGATTCTTCAGTCAGCACTAGTGCAATTGCACTTAACATGGGGATCAATCAGACGAATGTACGGTCAGTCCTTCGAGAGCAATTGTTACGTCCATTTCACTTACAGCGTGTCCGCAACATGGAACCAGTTGATTATCCACCCAGAGCACAGTTTTCGCGGTGGTACCTGGAACAGTGTGAAATACATCCTTAATTACCATCGTATGTGTTGTTTACCGATGAAGCAATGTCCGGGCGTGGTGGAGTATCCAACATGCACAATTCGCATGTTTGGAGTGAGGATAACCCACCTGCCACAGTTACTAGCACTCATCAAGTGCGGTTCTTCGTTAATGTGTGGGTCGGCGTTGTTGGGGACTGTCTAATTCGGTCTTATTACCTAGGCCGTTAAATGGCAGGCGCTATTACAATTTTCTCGCCAGAGCATTGCCAGAACTGCTGGAAGACGTGCCGCTCCCTACAAGACAACGCACGAGGTTCCAACATGACGGGGCGCCGGCACATTTCAGTCATCGTGTGCGTCGTTTCCTGGACCGACGGTTTCCAGAAACGTGCATTGGCAAAGGTGGTCCTGTACCGTGGCCTGCTCGATCCGCAGATATGTCCCCTCTGGACTTTTTTGCGTGGGGAGAGATGAGCAACCTTGTTTACGCATCTCCAGTTGCATCAGAAGAGGATCTCGTTGCCCGGATAGTAGCAGCAGCAGGAACAATTCAGGATACTCCTGGGGTTTTTCCCCGTGTCAGACAGAACATGATCCCACGGTGTAGCCTTTGTTTACGTGTCAATGGAGGCATTTTTGAAAATCTACTGTAACTCTAATTTGGTTGTGTTAATGTGTTGTCTCTTAGGTCATAAAAACACGGAAAGTGTTTGTTAGTTAATTTTCCATCAGAGAATTCTTCCTCTACTGGTTTAAATACTCCTCATACGAGAAAATGACATTAGGGGAAAATATTTATTTTGATGTCCCCTACAACCTCCCAGAGTTTGTCCGTTTAAATACTTTTCACCCTGTATGCTTGCAAGGTAGCAGAAATTCATCATCCTCTCTACCGCAAAGTGTCAACTTTTTCGCATTATTAAACGTGATACGGCGAAGGCGCCGAAGAACCCTGCGGTATGCAGGCTCTGTAAAACTTCCCTTATGATAATCGGCGCCTCATCCACGCAAGATGCAAATAGCGCTCGGCTGGCAAATCTTTCCCTTTGTTTCGCCGGCGGCCGTTTCTTTTACAAGACCAGACATTGCCCGCCGGAAGGGGCGAACCCGTTTCTTAAGGCGAATAAAAATTACGGCGTCGGCGTACGTATGCCGTCTCGTATTCCTGGCCGCAAGAAGAATTAAAATAACGGCCGTACAAAACAGAAACAAAACAGGCATTGCGGGAAAAAGTTTCGGGGCCACTCATCACCTCCTTTGCATCCACAAATATCGCGGACTGGAAGGGTTGTTGGCCGAAAAAGTGACAGCAGAGGAAGGGTGAAAAGAAAAAAAATAGTATTTGTTATTCCGCGATAAAGAACTTTTTAAGCACACGAACAGTAGGGAAATTATAAATGCGTGATCCCCGCACCGCACAAGTCCGTTCGCGTGCGAGCGTTCCTTTTTCCTGTCGCCTGCCGCCTTTGAAGTTTTCGTAATTATTCATCTCCTCAGCGAGTTTCGCGAGGGTTTTTCTTCGCCTTTTCTGCTCGTCGGCGGAGTACGGGTCAAGGGACAGGATACGACTGTATCTTGCGGCTACAACGCGGACAGCTGTTAATTCTTGCGAGGACTATCTGCTTAAGAATTTTCTCTCCCTTTCGCAGACTGATGACGGGGAGGGGGAGGAGGGGGGGGCACAACGAGTTGTTCTTAGTGACGGCCCGAAAACTTCTCCGCGTTCACCTCTCTCCCCTCAGTAGGCCCGTCTCGATCTGAGGGTCGCGCATGCGTGAAAGATTATGCTTTTACTATTCTTCCGGCGGCACGAAGTTTCTTTGCGAGGAAACAAAGTTAATAATAAAAAAAAAAGGGAGGGTGAGGAGGGAAATGAGGGGTGATTCGGCGGGGGGGGGGGGGGGGGGGCGCAGAGGGATGACGAAACGAAATAAAGGCGCGCAGTAATTAGGGGCTGCCTGAAGATGGTCCACTCCTTCGCGGAACGAGATGTTATTCTGCTTAATGAATATTGCATTAGTTAAGCGCTATACGGGCTGAAAGAAAATACTTTTCCCGCTCGACAGTAGCGCTGGCGGCCTCTTACACTGTCTTTTCTCGGGGCTTTATATAATAAAGCGCGGCCGTGAAAGAAGCGTTGCAGAGGAGAGCGCCGACGACTTGAGTCGCCTCGGTATTTTCTGAATAGAAGGAAAGGCCCAGAAAAGCCGGCGATGGTGGGAGGCGAGGGAGGGGCGGAAGGAAAACTTTTTCCTCTCCCCCCACCCCTCCCCTATCCACCCCGCGCCCTCCCCCTTTCCCTTTACCCCTTTTATCGCGTTGTTCGCCCAAGAGTTCGCTAACAAAGTATTACGTGAATATAATTTAATTCGGCTCCTTTTCTGGCCGATTTTATATTCTCGCTGGGCCGGGCGCGGTGCTCTCCGGGGCAGAAACGGCAGCGGCGGGCAAGAGTTTGTCTCCGTGTGACGGGCGACGGTCATTGTGTCCGCTACTCCTTGACGAACACGGGATGCAGTGCTGGGACGGCTACGCTCGTAAGTGGTCCTGTAGCTGCTCTATACACTGAAGCGCCAAGGAAACTTGTACAGGCATGGGTATTCAAATACAGAGATACGTAAACAGGCAGAATACTGAGCTGCGGTCAGCAAAGCCTAGATGAGACAACTGTCTGGCGTACACGTCAGACCGCTTACTGCTGCTACAATAGCAGGTAATCAAGAATTAACTGAATCTTGACGAGCAATGGGTGTCAACATCTATGAGACAGCGATGAAGTGCGGATTTTCCCGTACCACCGTTCCACGAATGTTCCGTGAATATCAGGAATCCGGTGAGACATCAAACCTCCGACATCGCTGCGGACGGAAAAAGATCCTGCAAGAACGAGACCAACGACGACTGAAGAGCATCGTTCGACGTGACAGAAGTGAGACCCTTCCGCAATTTTCTGCAGTTTTCAACGCTGGGCCATCAACAAGTATCAGCGTATGAACCATTCAACGAAACATCATCGATTTGGGCTTGAGGAGCCCAAGGCCCCCTCGTGTATCGTTGATGATTGAACGACAAAGCTTTACGCCTCGCCTGGACACGTTAACACTGACATTGGACAGTTCGAATGGGCTCTGAGAACTATCGAACTTAACATCTGAGGTCATCAGTCCCCTAGAACTTAGAACTACTTAAACCTAACTAACCTAAGGACGCCACACACATCCACGCCCGAGGCAGGATTCGAACCTGCGACCGTAGCAGCTGCACGGTTCCGGACTGAAGCGCCTAGAACCGACGTTTCCCTTGTTAGAAGACACTCATGGCAGTCATTCAAGAATAACTCCGCTGCGTGGGACCCATGTGATATAGGGGTAACACGAGGTATTGAACATTTATCAAGATTCGGTAATGAGTCAGCTTTATTTAAAATACAGGGTGTGTAAGAAATTCATCCTGGTTGGCATGTCTATATTTCTGAAACTAATTAACATATACGATGATTTTCGTTTGTTTGATGAATGAAAAACTCAAAAAGCTTTTTTTTTCGTACCTTTCCATAGGTGTTCAATATACCCCCGTTAAGATGTATGGCATATGTCTGTGCGCAGTGAGCAAGTCTTGCGTTCCAGCTTCCACAGCTCCTGTTATGCGACATCTTAGTTCAGTCATTGTTGTTGGTAACACAAGCACGGAAACAGAGACTTTCATGAGCCCCCCACAAGAAATAATCACTTACTCTCAGGTCAGGTGACCTTGGAGACTAGTAATGTAAGGCAGAATCATTTTGTCCAGTGGACCGATACATCATTCAGTCTTTTTTTCTTTTGTTTCTATCTTTCTTTTGCTTGTGCCGTTTTTCCCGCGGTCACGCAGGGTCGTTAATCGGATGTGGCAATGTTAGTTGAAGGCGTGGACAGAGGCCCATCCTGCCGCCACCCAGTACCCCCCTCACCCCCCCCCCCCTCCCCAGGAAAGAATTAGTGTACCCCAACTCTCTGCGACTAGTTCAGACCATGGAATAGTGTAGTCCATGGAATAGTGTAGGCCATGGAATAGTGTAGTCCATGGAATAGTGTAGGCCGTGGAATAGTGTAGTCCATGGAATAGTGTAGGCTGTGGAATAGTGTAGGCCATGGAATAGTGTTGTCCATGGAATAGTGTAGGCCATGGAATAGTGTAGTCCATGGAATAGTGTAGTCCATGGAATAGTGTAGTCCATGGAATAGTGTAGTCCATGGAATAGTGTAGGCTGTGGAATAGGGTAGGCCATGGAATAGTGTTGTCCATGGAATAGTGTAGTCCATGGAATAGTGTAGGCCGTGGAATAGTGTAGGCCGTGTAATAGTGCGAAAGTGTTTAGATGTCTGTGAGCCATGTAACTGAGGCGGGACATGGGGACAAGTCCGTTATTCACCTAGGGGGATGTGGAAAACCGCCTAAAAACCATATCTAGGCTAGCCACACAACGACCCCCCTCGTTAGTCGGCCGAGACCGATCCATCGTTCAGTAATACTCCGATTTAAAAATTCCTGCAGTTCCAGATGCCAGTGTGGCGGGGCCCCATACCGTTGGTAATGGAAGTGGTTTCCAATCAGTCTCCAACTGTGGTAAAGAAAGCTCTGAAGCATATCGGGTCACGTGCTTCCAATAACAGTGATCTCGGCAAAGAAAAATGGGGCGTACAACTTTTCCCGTCAAACTGCACACAACACATTGAATTTTGGAGAGGACCTCTGACGTTGTACAATTTCATGTGGCTGTTCTGAACGGCATATCCTCATATTAAGACGGTTCACTATTCTATAATAAATGGAATGCTGCCTCATCACTAAACAAAAATGTGTGAAATCTTAATGTGACTTAACTGCTAACGTCATCAGTCCCTAAGCTTACACACAACCTAAATTATCCTAAGGACAAACACATACACCCATGCCCGAGGGAGGACTCGACCCTCCGCCGGCACCAGCCGCACAGTTCAGGACTGAAGCGCCTGAGACCGCTCGGCTAATCCCGCGCGGCGCCCCGTCGCTAAACACTAAGTATGGAAGATATCTTGTCATCCTCGTTCTTGTCTAGAGCGAAATTACAAAACTCCACACATTGCTGTTTGTCACCTTGACGAAGAGCTTGCAGCAGCTGAATTTTTTACGGCTTCATGTGGAAACGTGGACGCAACTCACGCCAGACGAACATCGGGGGCATGTTGAGCTGTCGAGCTGCACGGCGAAACTGTGGCGGATGCGTTCGACGCCTTTGTCAGACACTCGGGGAGGGCCCGGCGATTTGCCTTTACTCGAACAACCTGTTTCTAGGAATTGTTCGTGCCATCGTCTAATGCGCTGTGCGATACGAGGAGGCACGCCATACCTAGTACGAAAGTCGCACGCTCAACAATTACTACTGAGCCCCACTGCGCGAATGTGGAACACAACACGCTTTCTGTTGTCCCGACACAATTTTTACTAGAACTGAAGCACGCACTGCTGCTACTAGCGGGAACCGTGTAAAACCCGATAGTTTGCTCTTTCCGACACTACGTTGTTCATGCACACACCTCAGATAACATAATAGTTACGATTTTTTAATCGGATTTTTTTTATACGCCCAGTATTTTGCGACCCAGTTTTATTTGTATTCTGGACCAGTTTCACGAGGGTAATCCCAAAAGTAAGGTCTCCTATTTCTTATAGGTACATAGACCTGTTTATTCCTGCAATAGTTTACATCAGTTTACAACTTGAACATTAGTTATTTTTCGGCATAATCACCATTTCTGTCGATGCATTTTTGTAGACGCTGTGGCAGTTTTTGTATGCTCATGTCATACCAGCTCGCCGCCATGCTGTTCAGGAAGTTATGAACCTCTTCTTTCACCTCGTCGTCGGAGCTGAATCCCTTTCCGGCCAAACGTTCTTTTAACCTACGGAACAAGTGATAGTCACTGGGTGCCAAGTCAGGACTATAGGGTGGGTGGGTGATTATGTTCCACTGAAACTGTTGCAGCAGAGCAATGGCTTGCCGAGCGATGTATGGGTGAGCGTTGTCATGGAGAATGTGTACGCCCTTGCTCAACATTCCTCTTCTCCAGTTCTGAATTGCCTGTTTGAGTTTTTTCAGAATCTCACACTACCTGTCAGCGTTAAATGTGGTCCCAGCGATTCAGCTCCGACAACGAGGTGAAAGAAGAGGTTCATAACTTTCTGAACATCATGGCAGCGAGCTGGTATGACACGAGCATACAAAAACTGCCACAGCGTCGACCAAAATGCATCAAAAGAAATGTTCAGTATGTCGAAAAATAGCTAAATACTCCAGCTGTAAACTGATGTAAGCCGTTGTAGAAATAAACAGGTCTATGTACTTACAAAAAATAGGAGACCTTACTTTTGGGATTACCCTCGTACACTACTTGCCATTAAAATTGCTGCACCAAGGAGAAATGCAGATGATAAACGGGTATTCATTGGACAAATGTATTATACTAGAACTGACACGTGATTACATTTACACGCAATTTGGGTGCATAGATCCTGAGAAATCAGTACCCAGAAGAACCGCCTCTGGCCGTAATAACGGCTTTGATACGCCTGGGCATTGAGTCAAACAGAGCTTGGATGGCGTGTACAGGTGCAGCTGCCCATGCAGCTTCAACACGATACCACAATTAATCAAGAGTAGTGACTGGCGTATTGTGACGAGCCAGTTGCTCGGCCACCATTGAGCAGACATTTTCAGTCGGTGAGAGATCTGGAGAATGTGTTGGCCAAGGCAGCAGTCGAACATGTTCTGAATCCAGAAAGGCCCGTAAAGGACCTGTAACATGCGGTCGTGCATTATCCTGCTGAAATGTAGGGCTTCGAAGGGATCGAATGAAGGGTAGAGCCACGGGTCTTAACACATCTGAAATGTAACGTCCACTGTTCAAAATGCCGTCAATGCGAACAAGAGGTGACCGAGACGTGTAACCAATGGCACCCCATACCATCACACTGGGTGATACGCCAGTATAGCGATGACGAATACACGCTTCCAATATGCATTCAACGCGATGTCGCCAAACACGGATGCGACCATCATAATGCTGTAAACATAACCTGGATTCATCCGAAAAAATGACGATTTGCCATTCGTGCACCCAGGTTCGTCGTCGAGTACACCATCGCAGGCCCTCCTGTCTGTGATGCAGCGTCAAGGGTGACTGCAGTCATTGTCTCCGAGCTGATAGTCCATGCTGCTGCAAACGTCGTCGAACTGTTCGTGCAGATGGTTGTTGTCTTGCAAACGTCCCCATCTGTTGACTCAGGGATCGAGACGTGGCTGCACGATCCGTTACAGCCGTGCGGATATGATGCCTGTCATCTCGACTGCTAGTGATACGAGGCAGTTGGGATCCAGCACGGCGGTCCGTATTACCCTCCTGAACCCACCGATTCCATATTCTGCTAACAGTCATTGGATATCGACCACCGCGAGCAACAATGTCGCGATACGATAAACTGCAATCGCGATAGGCTACAATACGACATTTATCGAAGTCGGAAACGTGATGGTACGTATTTCTGGCCCTTACACGAGGCATCACAAAAACGTTTCAACAGGCAACGCCGCTCAACTGTTTGTTTACGAGAAATCGGTCGGAAACTTTCCTCAGTTCGGCACGTATAGGTGTCGCCACCGGCGCCAACCTTGTGCGAATGCTCTGGGAAGCTAATTATTTGCATATCACAGCATCATCGTGTCGGTTAAATTTCGCGTATGTAGCACGTCATCGCGATATAGCAATTTTAATGGCCAGCAGTGTATTTGTGTTCAGGCTCTGTAGATTCAAGAGGATGTAAGCAAGGAGAAACAAGCGAAGGATGAGAATTTCTGTCGGCAGTAGTGGCCGAGCAGTACTAGGTGCTTCAGTCCGGAACCGCGCGACCGCTACGGTCACAGGTTCGAATCGTGCCTCGGGCATGGATGTGTGTGATGTCTTTCGGTTAGTTAGGTTTAAGTAGTTCTAGGGGACTGATGACCTCGGATGTTAAGTCCCATAGTGCTCAGAGCCATTTGAACCTTTTTTTTTTTTTTTTTTTTTTTTTTGGAGTTTACATTGGTGTATCGGTAGTGGTGGAAATACTAAGTAAAGTGCCGGTAAAGCGGACACGCAAGGTGCGAATGTGTAGCGGTCGGCAATAGGCCGCTACGGCTGCAACTCCGGGAACAAGTACGGTGGGCGGCGTTGGGGCGGCGCCGCCCACCGTCCTGCGGGTCGCCTCTGGCTTACGTCACGGGGCGAGCGGCCCACCGGCGGTCGTAAAGAGGCCCTTGTTGCGCGCTGGGGCGCCATCCGTCACGGCCCGGGGAGACCGCGCCGGAGAAACAAACAGCTCGGGCCCGCTGCGTCGCGCCGTCTACGTGTATGTCCCACATGAGGAATCAGGCGACGGAGCTGGCCGCCGACACAAATGGCCCCTTGTGCTGGCGAAATGAGCGCGCGTCGAACGAGATATCCCGTCCCGCGGCGTCCGGCACGTCGGTACTAGGCCAAAAGCGCCGGCAGCCGGCCTCTCCGCCGACACTGGCAAAATAAACGGTCCCAGCGTACGGAGCAGCTTCCCGATTGCACTGTTGTTGCTGTGGTCTTCACTCCGAGGACCGAGTGGATGCAGCTCTCAGGGCTAGACTATCCTGTCCGAGCCTCTCCATGCCGGCCGGGGTGGCCGAGCGGTTCTAGCAGCTAGATTCTGCAACCGCGCGGCCGCTACGGTCGCAGCTTCGAATCCTGCCTCGGGTTGGGTGTGTGTGATGTCCTTAGGTTAGTTAGGTTTAAGTAGTTCTAAGCTCTATTGGACTGACGACCTCCGATGTTAAAAAAAAGTCCCAAAGTGCTCAGACTCATTTGAACCATATTACGAAACTAAGTCAGTAACAGAACTGCAACGTCTGCATCTAGATCCACATCTACGTGGATACTCAGCAAATCACATTTAAGTCCCTTATTGAACCACCTTCACAATTCTGTATTATTCCAATCTCGTATAGAGCGCGGAAAGAATGAACACCTATATCTTTCCGTACAAGCTCTGATTTCCCTTATTTTACCGTGGTGATCGTTTCTTCCTATTGAGGTCGGTATCAACAACATATTTTCGCATTCGGAAGAGAAAGTTGCGTGAGAAGTTTCCGCCGCGACGAAAACCGCCTTTCTTTTAATGATGTCCAGCCCAAATCCTGTATCATTTCTGTGACACCTTCTCCCATATTTCGCGATAATACAAAACGTGCTGCCCTTCTTTGAACTTTTTCGATGTTCTAGGTCAGTCCTATCTGGTAAGGATCCCACACCGCGCAGCAGTATTCTAAAAGAGGACGGACAAGAGTAGTGTAGGCGGTCTCCTTAGTAGGTGTGTTACATTTTCTAAGTGTCCTGCCAATAAGACGCAGTCTTTGGTTAGCCTTCCCCACAACATTTTCCATGTGTTCCTTCCAATTTAAGTTGCTCGTAATTGTTATTCCTAGGTAGTTACTTGAATTTAACCGGCCTTTAGATTTCAATGATTTATCGTGTAATCGACGTTTAACGGATTCCTTTTAGCACTCTTGTGGATGAACTCACACTTTTCGATATTTAGCGTCAATTACCAACTTTCGCACCATTCAGACATCTTTTTTTTAATCGTTTTACAATTTGTTTTCATCTTCTGGTGACTTCATTAGTCGACAAAACGACAGTGTCATCTGCGAACAACAGAAAACGGCTGCTCAGATTGTCTCCCAATTTGTTTATATAGATAAGGAACAACTAAGGGCCTGTAACACTACCTTGGGGAACGTCAGAAATCACTTCAGTTTTACTCGATGACTTTCCGTCAATTACTACAAACTCTGACCTATCTGACAGAAATCACAGGTCCAGTCACGCAACTGATACGACTTTCCTTGAGGATTCAATTTCATTACGAGCCACATGTGTGGTACAGTGTGAAAACCTGTCCGGAAATCCAGAAATACCTAATCGATCTGAAATTCCTTGTCAATAGCACTCAACACCTCAGATGAAAAAAAAAAACTTATTTTTTTAGACGACAAATTGTTGATGTAAGTGTCAGGTACCATCTCGGAATACCATATTGGTTTGGGTAAAGAAGTTTGAATGTAACAGTGGTTGTTCGATGCAAATAAGGACCTTCAAGGTATAATCAATCACCCTACTCTAACGTTACTTTTTTCTTTACAGGGATAGCCGGTACCATGTGTACCATCGACTCTAGCATAAGTTAAAATTATCTCAGCTGTTTCATTAAAAGAATTCATCTCATTTTGTATGCAATGTATTTTGTTTCAGGCTAAAATGTATCAAAAAGAAGTCAATGTGTTACAATCGATATGTACTAACAGTTAAATTATTATTACTATTATTATCATTATTATTATTGATTGTTATAATTATTTTTTGATTGTTATAATTATCATTGTACTACTGTTATAATCTCTATTTTTTTTCTTTAACGTCAATGCTGTATAATACGTTATATGTCCTTAATGTTCTGTAGAAACTGTAACTCGTTCAATCTGAGTATGTCTGGTTAGGTGTAACAGAGGGCCTGAAGGCCCTAATCTTGCCAGGTAAAATAAATGCATAAATAAATAAAATTACTCTTCATTTAAAAATATTTGAGATTACGAAATTTCAGGTATAATCAAAATTCATGTTATTAACTGTACATTCTAACGCTACTTGTTAAATTTATTTCTGGATTTATTTACAAAATAATGATATATTTTGGCGAAGATTCTTCTTCGGTAAAGAAAGTTCGTAAACTCTTTCGCTTTGGAAACACTCTGGAATAGTGGGAGTACTGCAGAATGTAGGCAAAGGTGGGTATGCCGTTCATAGAAGTAGACATTTTCTAAGTTTGTCACCAACAATGCAAGTATTGGTTTTTTAGAATGTGGAAAATGTAAAAACAGTGTGATGTTGAAAGATGTGACAAAGAATAAAATTCAAGAATAATACAGGCAACTCTTCATTAGTTATTTAGTCATCAAGAACCTACAAAATCAAAATTTCTGCTGCAACAATGTACCCCTAGACAAAACTTTGAGCTATCGACAATAACGAGATAATGAAGATAAGCAGTAAGTTACTCTTCTGTATACCTTACGCCTCTCGAAGGTTTCAAAATTTGGGCAAAGGATGAGAATTTTAATATTGATGTGTCGGAGGGTAAGCTTACGAAGGGCACACATCAAAACTTGCAAAGAGCGAAGGGAGCTTTAGAATTTAACCTCCAACACTTGGTCGACCAGCAGTCTTGCGTTTAAGCGGCGAGTCGAAGAATATGTACCAAATGCTTAAGGAGATTATATTTCATCCTTAGAAACTGCAAAACGCTCAGAAACTTAACCCCAGAGGCAAGGGATCTCAGGTTCCTTTCTGCACTGCCATGATAGATTTTCTAAGTGAAAATCCTGCATTCTTGAATAATTTGTTCGTGTGCGACAAAGCTTATTTCCGTCTTTCGAATTTCATCGTCAAACAGAAAACGTGGTTCTTGTCTCCAGTGAACCCTGAAGAGTTGCATCAAAAGCCTTTCCGAGTGACGATTCACCGCCAATATGCGCAATTCATCAACAATGGCTTGTTTAAGTTAATATATTTCCTTCTGTTTAATGCACTCAATCTTTCGTCTCTCTCTCCAATTTGTACCCCACACACATCCTTCCATTACCAAACTAAGAACTCCTCGATGTCTCGGGATACGTTCTACCTGCACATACCCTCTTTTAGTCGAGTTGTGCCGAAGTTCATTTTCTCCAATTGAGTACAGTATCTCCTCTCTAGTGACAAGATCGACCCATCTAATCTTCAGTACTGTTCTATTGCAACACATTGCAAAAGCCTCTTTCTTTTCTTGCCAGGACTTCTTATCGCCCACGTATCGCTCCAGAACAAGGTTACTTCCCAGACCAATATATGTGTTACTTAAAGACAATCACGGATCCATGTACCATTAGGAGTAAAGAAACAACAAAAATACTGTGAACACACAGATGAGTCCATTGTTCCATATTGATAACAAACACCAAGCTGAATTTCAATAATTTTCTAAACATTTTCTGTCTTACATGCATAACGCGAAACATTTAACACATTAACTCATTTTTAATGCAATCAGATGTTTGAGGCTGTTTTACACGTGCGAGCTCGAACCGATAAAGAATCTTTGGTTTACTACTACCATCACAAAAGAACTTCCTAGCACTTAAATTTATATTCCTTTTTAACAATTTCAAGTTTCTCGGAAACGCTTTTCTTGCTGTTGCCAGACTGCATTCTACACTATGTGATCAAAAGTATCCGGACACCTGGCTAAAAATGACTTACAAGTTCGTGGCGCCCTGCAACAGTAATGCTGGAATTAAATATGTGTTCGTCCACCCTGAGCCTTGATGACAGCTTCCACTCTCGGAGGCATACGTTCAGTCAGGTGCTGGAAGGTTTCTTGGGGAACGGCATCCCATTCTTCACGGATTGCTGCACTGAAGAGAGGTATCGACGTCGGTCGGTGAGGTCTAGCACGAAATCGGCGTTGCAAAACATCCCAAAGGTATTCTAGAGGACCACTCCACAACAGCCTGTGCGCTATGAACAGGTGCTCGATCGTGTTGAAAGGTGCAGTCACCATCCCCGAATTGCTCACCAACAGCGGGAAACAAGAAGGCGCTTAAAACATCAATGTAGGCCTGTGCTGTGATAGTGCCACGCAAAACAAGAAGGGGTGCAAGTCCCTCCATGAAAAACAAGACCACACCATAAGACCACCGCCTCCGAATTTTACTGTTGGGCTACACTCGCTACCAGATGACGTTCGCCATACCCACACACCCTGCCATCGGATCGCCACATTGTGTACCGTGATTCGTCACTCCACACAACGTTTTTCCACTGTTCAATCGTCCAATGTTTACGCTCCCTACACCAAGCGAGGCATCATTTGGCATTTGCCGGCGTGATGTATGGCTTTTGAGCCGCCACTCCATCACGAAATCCAAGTTTTCACAACTCCCTTGGCGTGGATCTTGATGCAGTTTGGAAATTCCTGTGTGACGGTGTGTATTGATGTCTTCCTATTACACATTACCACCCACTTCAACTGTTGGCGGTCTCAGTCAGTCAAAAGACGAGGTCGGCCTGCTTTTGTGCTGTACGTGTCCCTTAAAGTTTCCACTTCACTATCACATCGGGAGCAATGGGCCTAGGGATGTTTAGGAGTGCTCAAATCTCGCGTACAGACGTATGACACAAGTGACACCCAATCACTTGACCACGTTCGAAATCCGTGAGTTCCGCGGAGCGCCAGCGCCCCATTCTGCTCTCTCACGACATCTAATCACTACTGAGGTCGCTGATATGGAGTACCTGGCGGTAGGTGGCAGCATAATGCACCTAATACGAAAAACGTATGTTTTAGGGGATGTCCGATACTTTTGATCACTCAGTGTACCTGTATTGCCATAAAAAACTGTAGCTGTTTTCACATTTCCGTAATGGGCTTGTCCTATGCCTTCAGTTAGAGGGTCACATACCTGAGTTCAATGCCAGTTTTATTACTGACAACAGCCTACAATGAATCAACATTTACGATTTGCAACTGAGCTATGGGATTTCGTAGTGTTCCGACTGTCTGAGGACTAATTATTGAACCACCTGAATATGCACGTGCAACGGTGCGAAATCGGTATTGTTGTCAACAAAGAACTACGCAACAGCTTCAATACTCTTCATTCACTGTGAATCACGCCAGTTCATGAGAACTTTTTTTTAGTAAAATATAGGCAGTTTGAAGATTCTTAAATAGAAACGATTTATGAAGTAGCCTATATGATAGGACATATGTAGCATAGTTTCACATTTAATTAGTCATATTTTACGATAGGTGCTACGTGCTGGGTTGCTCATGAAAAGGAATGTTCGGACATAGGTTCTCTTGCATATTTGTTATTGTGCAGCAGGACCTTCATGGAACAGTTTGCCCGTTGTCCAGAGACTTCCCCGTTGTTGTACCCACAGTTTTCGGGAAGATTTCTTCCTTGTATGATGCCGTACGTGATCCACCAACAACTCGTCCGATATCAAGGAAACCACTCTCGGTTTCTTTCGAGGTTATCTCCAAATGGCGACGACGCTGGAACGAACATCCACCGCCGACGGATGTGGCCGAGCGGTTCTAGGCGCTTCAAACCTCAAATGTTAAGTCCCATAGTGCTCAGAACCATTTGAACATGGGCCCAACAACGATTAGCAGTTCAAGATTAAACTAAGCAGGTAGGGCAGTTCGAAGTACTGTGCATAATCTGTTCGAGGCTGCACCACATTAAGAATGGCCAAGGACGATGTGGTTATGCCGTCAAGAAGTGGGGTTACCGTCCTTCCGCTGACGGTGCCAGCGAGCGGAAAAGAAAACCATAGATCATATTGTTAAGAAGAGCCTACTTGGAGCATCTGACGGCGGCGCAAAGTGCTCTTGACTGGTTGTCGATTTTGGACATTTCCATTCTATTGTAGATTCTTCTACGTATACGTAAATAGAAGTGGATCATTGCTGTCAACTGCACCGGGATAATACGCGGAATCAGTGGGAATGAGTGAAAAATGTTTATCATTCCGGGATTCGAACCCGGGAACTCCTGCTTACAAGGCAGGTGCGGTAACCATTGCGCCATCTGCGTCACAGATTAGCGCAACTGCGCGGACTCTCAAGGGCCGATTCACACTCCCCCGCAGTCTCTGTCAATTATACTGTATCTTCGCTACTGTAAGATTCCCAGAAGAGACCCTGGGTTCGAATCCCGGCCCGGTACAAATTTTCACTCATCGTCACTGATCCCTCGTGATGTCCTGCTGCAGCTAACAGCTGTGATCCCCTTTAATTTAGGTATTATGTTTCAAGCTGAGGATTCTGTATGGTGTTTCTTTCGAACATGTCTGACAGAACAGAAGCCACATATTCATATTTTATGCATATGTAAAACCATAGGATATATTATAAGATGGCAAGAGCTATGCCTCTTACATAAAGTCATTAAATATCACCTAACTAACGTTGAGCGAACAGTAGGGCTGAACAAAAATGACTGACAAGGCACAATGCATCTTGTAGGTGGTATAGTATGGACGTATTGCAATAATCAATGTCGGGTGATGGTTTTAAAGTAATTCACATGACATGAAAACTTTGTGGAAATGTGTCGGTTTACTGGAGGCTAGTTTATGCCAGGGAAGTATTCTGAGTTGACCGTGGCTGGGTGGCGGCGCAGGGCTGGGGAGCGGCAAAGGGAAGCGAAATAGGCAGCTTACAGCGGCTCAAGCTCTGAGAAAGCGTTAACGTGGCACGGCCTCCAGGTGCCTTAAGATGAGGGTCAGTGAGTGGGTGGTTGACCCCATGCTGGTGTACCAGGAAGCACACGGAGAACTTGTACGCCTGTTGATAAATGTCCGTCGTCCCGTTTTCAGTAAAACGTGCGAGAAAGCCGCGCAAACCTACGGTGGAGCAGTCAACAGAGGTCAAAATATACATGATCGTGACTATAGCAACTTCACGCTGAATTCACAGTCTCCAGAGTCTGAAGCAAATCAGGTGAAGAGCGACTGAATGAAATACGCCGGCCTCCGATGGGAAAGTAGGACCGAGGAATTTGAAGTACTCTCCTGGGAGTCAGAAATCCGGAAAAATTGGTGTTTGTGCAGACACTAACGTTGATGGGTGGCCTGGGAGGAGCTAAATAGCAGAAGTTGAGAGGAAGGGAAATTTTCTGGGAATTTGTTCACTTCCTAGAGCAGGCATTGGTCGGTGCTGGGAAGCGAACGGGACTCTGCAATTGGCGTAAGTGATTTTGCTGGAGGGGAAACCGAGGTGATGAGCGGACTGTGAGAAGTCTCTTCTGTTCCCAGCTTGATAAGAGTGTGGACGTGGCGTTCTTTACTAAGCTAGCATGAGAAAGAGTGAGCATCCCTGCAGTTTAGGACTTAGCAAATGGAACGATTGAGTTTGGATATAGAAGTTTTGGTTCAGCTACGTACTGAGCAAGAGAGCTAGGAGTGAATAGTCCAGCCGCTCCGCCACGCTGAATTCGGTGATATTGCGCCCGCTCCGGCCACTGATTAATTTGTTGGATCACGTTGGCAATGTTTCCATGAGGGTTTCATGGGATGTGTATTGTAGGATTCTTCTCGCACTTCGCATTACGCCTGGGTCAGTCGATAGGCATTACTTTTGAGTTATCGCGCTTTACTCCACGCAAACGCAATTTATTACCACTGCTTGGTAGGAGACTCATGTAATGTGATGATTGAAGGTCGTGAGTTAAAATAAATTTGTGCTAATCGACTGCATCTGTTTTCAATCAAGCAGTTGAAATCTCAAGTCATTTTCTTAATTTTATGTTCAACATTTGCATCTGGTGTTCAATAGCTGAATATAACATCAATGTGCACCACTGTTTTTATTAAAAGGGATCAATTCTGAACCAATTAACGTCAACACTGCCACCGCAGTTCAATCAGGAGTCACAGGGCCTTATTACTTTCTTTGCGTTACACGACATTGCGGCAGTTTTGCACACTTTGTTGATCTGTTAGTCAATTTCCTGGGGTGAACACACGCCAAAAACAGATAAGTGGCGAGTGGGCTGTTACAAAATAAATAGTAGCCTGGTATTGGCATCATGTTCCTTAGGCCAATGAGACGGCAGTGGCGTGGCGTGGACGTGCTTCAGAGGTTGCCCTTCTTAGAGAATGGTAACAAAAGATCACTGTTGATGTCGGACCCACAATGCTGCCCTTCAGTTCGAAGCGCCCTACTCAACGCCCGTACCTAGCCCTAATACCGAAGGTCTTACGCGCAGAGCCACAAGAGCGCTATTTAGAAGGATCTTTTACGAGATGTGATCCGGCGGGCAAAAGGCGGTTTACGGCCGGTGTTATCGGGCCGTATGAGTGACGTGCAGAGCCACTGATTACTGGGGCGGGGTCATTACGCCGCGGATATGGCGGCACCGACCAACAGGCGCGGTGGAGTGGAGAATTTGTGGCCGGTCGGTGCGGTCTAGGTGCCTGATAAACAGCAGACAGACACCGGGAAACAGACAAAAAAGCGCCGCGACGCCGGGGCCCCGGGTCGTAAAAGCGGCGTCAGTCGGCCAATAAACGTCGCCGGGGCGAGCCGCAGGCGTCTTCTGTCTGCAGGTCCGATGCTAGCGTGGCGCCGGCTTAATGTCCGCCCGAGACACGCGTCTGCTAATTATCATCGTTACGTCGGCGGTTTTACGTCCCCTGCCGATTGCCAGCTTCTTCCTGGCCGGTCACACATCGAAGGGCCAGAGCACAGTGTTCCGTCCTCCAGCCGAAGACGTTCGCAGAGGGAATCACAGACGTGCCCTGCACCACACGCCGCTCGCCTCACTACAGCCAGATTCTCACATTTCGGCTCAGTAAACTGTAGAACTTACAAAAGGAAAAGCGAAGTCCCACAAGCTTCAGCAAACATAAACATAGCCAAAGCCTTGGAGACAAACAAAAATTACACGAAGCGAAATGTAGTTCAGATGTGAGTGAAATCTAATGGGACTTAACAGCTAAGGTCATCAGTCCCTAAGCTTACACACTACTTAACCTAAATTATCCTAAGGACAAACACACACACACACACACACACACACACACACACACACACACACACACACACACACCGATGCCCGAGGGAGGACTCTCTCCGCCGTGATCAGCCGCACAGTCCATGACTGCAGCGCCTGAGACCGCTCGGCTAATCCCGGGCGACTGAAATGTAGTGTGAGGAGGGCTATGCGAGAGGCGTAAAAAGTTCGAAAGTAAAGTTCTATGAACTGACTTGGCAGAAAATCGTAAGAAATTTTGGTCTTACGCCAAACTAATAGGTGGATCAAAACAAAATGTCCAGAAACTCTGTGACCAAAATGGTACTGAAACAGAGGTGGTTGTTGTTGTTGTTTTTGTTGTTGTTGTTATTGTTGTCGTCGTCGTGCGTCTCGGCGCACGCCGTGCTTATACGGGAATGACAGGGATTGTTGCTGTTGTGGTCTTCAGTCCTGAGACTGGTCTGATGCAGCTCTCCATGCTACTCTATCCTGTGCAAGCTTCTTCATCTCCCGGTACCTACTGCAACCTACATCCTTCTCAATCTGCTTAGTGCGTCCATCTCTTGGTCTCCCTCTACCAATTTTACCCTCCACGCTGCCCTCCAGTACTAAATTGGTGATCCCTTGATGCCTCATAAAATGTCCTACCAACCGATCCCTTCTTCTAGTCTAGTTGTGCCACAAACTCCTCCTTAATTCTATTCAATACCTCATCATTAGTTATATGATCTACACATCTAATCTTCAGCATTCTTCTGTAGCACCACATTTCGAAAGCTTCTATTCTCTTCTTGTCTAAACTATTTATCGTCCATGTATCACTTCCATACATGGCTACACTCCATACAAATACTTTCAGAAACGACTTCCTGACACTTAAATCTGTACTCGATGTTAACAAATTTCTCTTCTTCAGAAACGCTTTCCTTGTCATTGCCAGTCTACATTTGATATCCCATCCACTTTGAAAATCATGAGTTATTTTGATCCCCAAATAGCAGAACTCCTTTACTACTTAATGTGTCTCATTTCCTAATCTAATTCCCTTCGCATCACCCGACTTAATTCGACTACTTTCCATTATCCTCGTTTTGCTTTTGTTGATGTTCCATCTTATACCCTCCTTTCGAGACACTGTCCATTCCGTTCAACTGCTGTTCCAAGTCATTTGCTGCCTCTGACAGAATTACAATGTCATCGGCGAACCTCAAAGTTTTTATTTCTTTTCCATAGATTTTAATACCTACTCCAAATTTTTCTTTTGTTTCCTTTACTGCTTGCTCAATATACAGATTGAATAACATCGGGTAGAGGCTACAACACTGTCTCACTCCATTCCCAACCACTGCTTCCCTTTCATGTCCCTCGACTCTTGTAACTACCACCTGCTTTCTGTATAAATTGTAAATAGCCTTTCGCTCCCTGTATTTTACCCCTGCCACCTTCAGAATTTTAAAGACAGTATTCCAGTTACCGACGATTAATTTTATATGGTCATTCCATTTTAAATCACTCCTAATGCCTACTCCCAGATAATTTATAGAATTAACTGCTTCCAGTTGCTGATCTGCTATATTGAAGGTAAATGATAAAGGGTCTTTCTTTCTATGTATTGGCAGCACATTAGACTTGTCTAAATTGAGATTCAATTGCCATTCCCTGCACCATGCGTCAATTCGTTGAAGGTCCTCCTGCATTTCAGTACAATTTTCCGTTGTTACAACCTCTCGATATGCGACAGCATCATCCAGAATAAGCGTTAGTGAACTTCGGACGTTATCCACAAGGTCATTTATGTATATTGTGAATAGCAACGGTCCTACGACACTCCCCTGCGGCACACCTGAAATCACTCTTACTTCGGAAGACTTCTCTCCATTGAGAATGACATGCTGCGTTCTGTTATCTAGGAACTCTTCACTCCAATCACACAATATGTCTGATAGTCCATATGCGCTTTCTTTGTTCATTACACGACTGTGGGGAACTGAATCGATCGCCTTGCGGAGGTCAAGAAACACGGCATATACCTGGGAACCCTTGTCTATGGCCCTCTGAGTCTAGTGGACGAATAGCGAGAGCTGGGTTTCACACGATCGTTTTTTTCGAAAGCCGTGCTGATTCCTACAAAGTAGATTTCTAGTCTGCAGAAAAGTCATTATACTCGAACATAATACGTGTTCCAAAATTCTACAACTGATCGACGTTAGAGATATAGGTCTGTAGTTCTGCACATCTGTTCGACTTCCCTTCTTGAAAACGGGGATGACCTGTACCCGTTTCCAATATTTCGGAACGCTACGCTCTTCTCGAGACCTACGGTACACCGCTGCAAGAAGAAGGCAAGTTGCTTTGCGTACTCTGTGTAAAAGCGAACTGGTATCCCATCAGGTCCAGAGGACTTACCTCTTTTGAGCGACTTTGTTTCTCTATCCCTCTGTCGTCTATTTCGTTATCTACCATTCTGTCATCTGTGTGACAATCTAGAGAAGGAACTACAGTGCACTCTTCCCCTGTGGAGCAGCTTTGGAAAAAGACATTTAGTATTTCGGCCTTTAGTCTGTCATCCTCTGTCTCAGTATTATACTGGTCATAGAGAGTCTGGACATTTTGTTTTGATCAACCTACCGCTTTGACATAAGACCAAAATTTGTTAGGACTTTCTGGCAAGTCAGTACATAGAACTTTACTTTCGAATTCGTTGAACGCCTCTCGCATAGCCCTCCTCACACTACATTTCGCTTCGCGTAATTGTTCGTTAGCTGCAAGGCTTTGACTATGTTTATGTTTGCTGTGAAGTTCCCTTTCCTTTCGTAGCAGTTTTCTAACTCGGTTGTTGTGCCACTGTGGCTCTTTTCAGTCTCTCACGATCTGGCTTGGCACATGCTCATGTAATGCACACTGTACCATGGTTTTGAACTTCTCACTCAGTTCTATATTTTAATAGTTTAAGCAGCCGCATGTAATCATCTGCTATACTCTTCAATTTGTCAGTCAGTTACGTGTAATTACTTTAGCTGTAGCTGTTGTTCTCGTTGAACTTTAAATCCGTATCCAAATTTCTCCTTATTATCCTCTAGTGACTGTTCACATTGCAGAAATGGAATATAACTGATGGTTCAACTTGCTCTAAGCACCATGGGACTTAACATCTGAGGTCATCAGTCCCCTAGAATTTAGAACTACTTAAACCTAACTAACCTAAGGACATCACACATCCATGCCCGAGGCAGGATTCGGATCTGCGGCCGTAGCAGCAGCGCGGTTCCAGACTGAAACGCCTACATCCGCTCGGTCACAGCGGCCGCCGGAATATAATTGAAGATGGTGTTGTAGCCTCTCATGTTTTCTTGTCGAATGATGCTTCCCTTTAATGCCCTTGGACTCACGGTAACCGCACTCTGATTAGGGTACAAGGTACAAGAAAATCGTCCATGCGTTTCGCTATTGACCACAGTCGGTGAGCAAATGACGACACGCCAAAAATTCTCGGTCTGGAAAATGCGTGTATCTTTATCGTTGCTCCTATGAATTTCGGCGTTTTTCATACTTAACGTTTATTACGCACCTCTCAAGGTCAAATCTTTCAAGCAGTCGCCAGAGTTCCAGTTGACGTTACGAACAGTCAGCACCCGACTTCTGTGCATGGCTCACAATCAGTGGTAGAATGCGGTGAACTGAATTATTGTACAAGAGGGCAGCAGCACAGTTGTATGTGCCGTTGCGTTAACCGGGTACGGCGGCTCTGTTACTTCAGGAGAAGATAAAACCTCCGCTTCGGAAAGTGTCGCTCCGGAGCGTACATCTCTGTGTAGTTTTACGGTCCGCTGCTCGTTAGAGAATTTTATCCGGGACCCTGGAGCTGTCTCCAGCAAAGTAAGAAGTTCAAACACGTCTCGCAAACCTCTTCACTGTCGCAGCCTCTAATTTACCGCCGTGGAAATAGCTGCGTAGCTGTTGGCGCGTTTTAATAGCGGCTCCTCAGATATTTTAGTTCCCTTGTAGCCATGTACGGGCCTCAGGAATATTCGCAGGCACGCCATGCGCATCTCGGCCCTTTAAACTTTCCGAGTGACATTAGAGAAGTTCAGTGTCGAACAATTCTGTCGGCCAACTTAGGGACGGGAAACCCCGACCAGTTAAAACCGATAGGGTTATTGGTGTTTTAGTGCCCAGTAACCCGTACTTTTCGGTATTTCTGTGGCCCCGTTTGTATCAGGTTCTTTCGTTTCTCAATAATAACTGGGTAAGAAAAACCTGCATATCAATTTGCCGTAGAAACAATGCTAAAATTTTTGGTTTTCAAATAAAATATTTTTTAAAAAATACTAGTAATATTTATTCACAAAATTTCCTCTGCTTCGATATATTGGATTAGTACAGAAATTGGGAAAAGCAATAAACACTATTTCAGTAACTGTTACAAACTGTAACATCCCTACGTAATGTGAACTGACTTTTCTACAGAGTATAGTAATGTGCTTATGTTGCTTGCGTCATATATGTATAGCGTCCCCAGCGAAATAATAAGAAGAGACTTAAAAAACAGTATTTATAAAGAAGAGACATTTAAAATTTGAATAATAAGTGGACACTAACCGCTCAGGCGAACATAAATTTTTCAGCGTATTATAATAATTCCTATGTGTAAGTTTCGAGTGCAAAGAAATAAAAAAATGATCTATAGAGACGACAAGATACGCTCTTTCGTTAATTTTTCAGTCGACTTCACTTCTTGTGTTGGTTGCGTGTAGACGGACATCTTGCGAGTGCTCGCAAATGTAAGCATATTTGTACTAACTAAGCAGATAATATATTGATTTAATGTTATTGTGCTTTTAATTTGGAAGAGGTGATCCCTATTTCATGTCCGCCTTCCTTGAATTAACCTGCATTCAAGTAATTTACAGTTCAAAAATCGCAGCGGCCGATGCAGCCAACGACGCCATTACGTGGCGATATTAACTTACAAAAAATTTAACGGAAGCGAAAAACTCGCCCGCTAGTAACATAATATTCACTTTTCTCCACAGCCGCACCAAGTTGCAGAAAATATGTAGCTTTAAGTTTCTTATTTTCAGTACCATGGACGAGATCCAGAGCCAGGACTCCGACTACAGTGCAATTGTTAACGGAGGTAAGAGAAAAAGTGCTCTCGCGCGTGTGTGGGCTGCAATTGTAATTAATAACTAAAGATCTTTTGCTTGAAAGTGAACTGACTAGCCGAGGAAATTAATATGGAAAGTTTATTCCATTGTTCAACTTAAATACTCATGTTTTTAAGATTCAGCGAGTCTAACATTCATTAACGTAACAAATAATTTAAGATTAATATTGTTAAAAAGGAGAACTTCACAAAAGCATTTAATCGTAATTCAAAATTGAAAGAAATATTTTTACTAAGGCCCACCACGTAAGTAGGCAACAATCAAAATAATAATAATAATAATAATATATTAAATTACGACGGCCGACGGACCGAGATCTGTTACGTGAAGTGAAAAAGGATGCTTTACTTAGTGACCGTGCGTATGCAACACAGACTCATAATTTTGCTCTCGATTACAAGTTGTATCTCATCTGCACTTCAAATTACGTCTATATCCAAATGCAAACTACATATCTGACCCCTTAAAAAACTATGTCCAATAGCCATTCTTCCTCTCCAAAATTACAAAAGGCATAGTGTCTCTTTTTCACAGCAAAAAGCGTTGTCTCAATTACGGTAGCGCATAATCGCTGTTACTCGCAGCCGGAATATTACAGTAATAATACTTATGTGCTCCGCGCAGTGGTACCGAATAATATGTCTAACATTTTCGATACGTCCTCGCCCATTAATTGGAGAATATAAATATTTTACTATATTTTGTTGATCTGTGTATGGGATGCAATATTATGTGGCAATAGACCTTGTGGCGTCTTTTCCTGATGTGAGACTAACAATACTGGGTGAATCTGTTACATTCACGGTTCGAAAGATGCCAAATATTCGATACGTTCTCGCCCATTAATTAGGGAATATAAACACACTCCTGGAAATTGAAATAAGAACACCATGAATTCATTGTCCCAGGAAGGGGAAACTTTATTGACGCATTCTTGGGGTCAGATACATCACATGATCACACTGACAGAACCACAGGCACATAGACACAGGCAACAGAGCATGCACAATGTCGGCACTAGTACAGTGTATATCCACCTTTCGCAGCAATGCAGGGTGCTATTCTCCCATGGAGACGATCGTAGAGATGCTGGATGTAGTCCTGTGGAACGGCTTGCCATGCCATTTCCACCTGGCGCCTCAGTTGGACCAGCGTTCGTGCTGGACGTGCAGACCGCGTGAGACGACGCTTCATCCAGTCCCAAATATGCTCAATGGGGGACAGATACGTAGATCTTGCTGGCCAGGGTAGTTGACTTACACCTTCTAGAGCACGTTGGGTGGCACGGGATACATGCGGACGTGCATTGTCTTGTTGGAACAGCAAGTTCCCTAGCCGGTCTAGCAGTGGTAGAACGATGGGTTCGATGACGGTTTGGATGTACCGTGCACTATTTAGTGTCCTCTCGACGATCACCAGAGGTGTACGGCCAGTGTAGGAGAGCGCTCCCCACACCACGATGCTGGGTGTCGGCCCTGTGTGCCTCGGTCGTATGCAGTCCTGATTGTGGCGCTCACCTGCACGGCACCAAACACGCATACGACCGTCATTGGCACCAAGGCAGAAGCGAGTCTCATCGCTGAAGACGACACGTCTCCATTCGTCCCTCCATTCACGCCTGTCGCGACACCACTGGAGGCGGGCTGCACGATGTTGGGGCGTGAGCGGAAGACGGCCTAACGGTGTGCGGGACCGTAGCCCAGCTTCATGGAGACGGTTGCGAATGGTCCTCGCCGATACCCCAGGAGCAACAGTGTCCGTAATTTGCTGGGAAGTGGCGGTGCGGTCCCTTACGGCACTGCGTAGGATCCTACGGTCTTGGCGTGCATCCGTGCGTCGCTGCGGTCCGGTCCCAGGTCGACGGGCACGTGCACATTCCGCCGACCACTGGCGACAACATCGATGTACTGTGGAGACCTCACGCCCCCCGTGTTGAGCAATTCGGCGGTACGTCCACCCGGCCTCCCGCTTGCCCACTATAAGCCCTCGCTCAAAGTCCGTCAGCTGCACATACGGTTCACGTCCACGCTGTCGCGGCATGCTACCAGTGTCAAAGACTGCGATGGAGCTCCGTATGCCACGGCAAACTGGTTGACACTGACGGCGGCGGTGCACAAATGCTGCGCAGCTAGCGTCATTCGACGGCCAACACCACGGTTCCTGGTGTGTCCGCTGTGCCGTGCGTGTGATCATTGCTTGTAGTGTCCGGAGCAAGTATGGTGGGTCTGACACACCGGTGTCAATGTGTTCTTTTTTCCATTTCCAGGAGTGCATTTTACTATATTTTGCTGATCTGTGTTCGGGATGCATTATTATGTGGCCATAGACTTTGTGGCGTCTATTCCTGATGTGAGACTAACAACACTGGGCGAATCTGCTACTATTACGGTCCGAAAGATGCCAAATATTTCGCCGTCAGCTTGTCTGTTAAAGACGTTCCGTAAGCGACCAGTTTGTTAGTAAGAAGGTATCAAAATGCCACTGTTGTTGGATCTTCTCATTCTGAAAGTGTTTCAGGAAGATCTTGACGGTGACTATGAGTGCTTTAACTGCCACGTCAGTTGCAGAAGTCTTCTTCGACTTTGTCTGGCGTTCTCTGAGGACCGGAGAAACAGAAACCACCGACTCATTCTATACCCAACCCGTTCTCTCCTCACAGCAGCCACGAAGAAAAGATATTCATCTATAGGCAAATTTTTTCAAGATTTTTATGTCAAAATCTTAAAATCTGAGCATCTGGGTAAAAAATCAAAAGACAGTTTAAACGCAGTGCTTGTCGTATCTCTATCAAAGTCAAAGGTCAAGTTAATTCATTTTTTTTATGACGTAGCAGTTCATTATGAAACTAGCCTCAAACGCATGACTTAAGGATCGGTACAGCACTGTACAAACAACACTGTTCTGTGGTGTGGTCTATTAAACGGTATGCATGTACGCGCAGTGTGGAAGATTGGCCCCAGCCCCCCACCCCCCTGCCTGGTCTATCCGGTAATTTCTCGTTGTCTTCGGCCATGAGCTGTGCTGTAGAATGGTACCATCCCTTGTTTGGAAATAGTTTACGAAATACTGTAGCAGTGATGTACAACGCACCGGTTGCTGTAAAACATTGAAAATGGGAGCAGGCGTAATACACTTGCGACATCATGTAAGGAGAAAACGAAATCAGTGTTCCTTGGAAGAGAAGTTAATCATGGTTAATGTAATTATAATTTTATTGCTGTACTATAAACGTGGCCTAATAATTGTGTGGTTGCTTCAGGGTGAAAAACTGACACCATCCAAAGGTGACGATGCAAGGGAGTCATCAACTTGTGACCTGTAACTGCCCCCATCTGCTTCACCTCCGCGAACTTTGCTGCAACCAGTAAGGCCAAATTCTGTCGCAAGCTGAACCCCGTATCGATCGTCAGTCCCTACTCCTCCAACTTCATTAAATTTTTTTATTCGTTCCAAATCTAGGTTTATTACTGCAAGTAATAGCAATAAAAAAACCGAAATTCGTTTACTTCAGAAACCGGTTATTTTAAACGGTTTTAACAGTCAAGCTAAAATGGGGACGAAAAGAACAGGCATAACCGAAATCCGGTTGTTTCAGAGATAGTCGCCATCCCTAGACCGACTCCGTTGGCATCCACGGTTTTTTCCAGGCTTTGGATAAGCTTGCTTATTTAGCACAACACCGACTTTTTCCAATCAAATACAAAAAAAATAATTGTTCAAATGGCTCTAAGCACTAAGGACTTAACATCTTAGATCATCAGTCCCCTAGAACTTAGAACTACTTAAACCTAACTAACCTAAGGACATCACACACATCCATGCCCGAGGCAGGATTCGAACCTGCGACCGTAGCGGTCGCGCGGTTCCAGAATGTAGCGCCTAGAACCGCTCGGCCACTCGGCCGTTCAACAAATACATTGATGTGTGATATCTAACCAGGACTGCGAGTAACAGCACGATGCAGCGTGTTGTCCTTACTTTTAATCTTCTTATACATACAGGGTGTTACAAAAAGGTACGGCCAAACTTTCAGGAAACATTCGTCACACACAAATAAAGAAAAGATGTTATGTGGACATGTGTCCGGAAACGCTTGATTTCAATGTTAGAGCTCATTTTAGTTTCTTCCACCTACGCTCATACGGGATACTCTACCTGTGCTGCTAGGACATGTGCCTTTACAAGTACGACACAATGTGTGGTTCATGCACGATGGATCTCCTGCACATTTCAGTCGAAGTGTTCGTACGCTTCTCAACAACAGATTCGGTGACCGATGGACTGGTAGAGGCGGACCAATTCCGTGGCCTCCACGCTGTCCTGACCTCAACCCTCTTGACTTTCATTTATGGGGGCATTTGAAAGCTCTTGTCTACGCAACCCCGGGAACAAATGCAGAGACTCTACGTGCTCGTATTGTGGACGGCTGTGATACAATACGCCATTCTCCAGGGCTGCATCAGCGCATCAGGGATTCCATGCGACGGATGTTGGATGCATGTATCCTCGGTAACGGAGGACATTTTAAACATTTCCTGTAACAAAGTGTTTGAAGTCACGGTGGTGCGTTCTGTTGCTGTGTGTTTCCACTCCATGATTAATGTGATTTTAAGAGAAGTAATAAAATGAGCTCTAACATGGAAAGTAAGCGTTTCCGGACACATGTCCACATAACATATTTTCTTTATTTGTGTGTGACGAATGTTTCCTGAAAGTTTGGCCGTACCTTTTTGTAACACCCTGTATATACAGGGTGTATCATAATCAATGGCGTGAACGGAGACAGCTGAAAGTACACGATAGTAGAAGCAAAAAAGCCTCAGTAAACATAGGGTCGAAAATGCATACCTTTAGAGGTACGACCAATTTTTCATCTTCGATACTGTGAAAAAAATCTCTTTTAACTACAAGTTCTTCGCTTTCCTTTTTTTCCGAACTGTTAGTGTGGACCATAACAAGGAAAGAAAGTCCAGTAAACATTTGCTCTAAAATGCGTACTTCAAAAGTTTTGTGCAACTGTTCATTGGAAGAGTTGTGTTTACAAGTAGCGAAAATGAGCACGTGCTCATAGCTCGTAAGGTATGCATCGAAGAACACATGTTTATTGGAAAATTTTTTCTTATTTTGGTCCACATTACCATTTCCCAAAATATGGAAAGGAAAGAGCTTGCTGTAGAAGAGATTTGCTTCACAGTATCGAAGATGAAAAATTGTTAGTAGATCTTAAGGTATGCATTTTCGGCCCTATGTTTCCTGAGACATTTTTGATTCTAGTATCGTGTACTTACAACTGTTGCGTATACGCCATTAATAGTGATACACCCTGTATATATAAGCCCATGGTGATTCACGAAGATTTGCAAATGTTTTAAAATGTTATTCTACAAGTAAAACTAAAGATAAAAAATTTTAATTAACATAATTCCACAAATGTTTTGGTACAGAGTTTAATACATTTTGCCTGAGATTTAGCAACTTCGCTAATATGAAGACATCGCAAAACTGTGCGAGGTTAAAGTAAAGCACGATTTCCATTTATTCTGTTATTGGACAGGTGAATTTAATAAAACAGTCCCCGGACGTGTATCTGCACTTGGTTTCTACAACACCCAGACAAGCAAAGATAATTATACAAGTAAATTTGTTTACTTTCCACCAAGAATGTGGAAACATTTATGTCATTGTTAGCAAGTGTCAGTGAGTTGTTTCAGTCGTTTCCTAACCTTGAAACGAGTTAGTTTTCTGTATAGTTCAGTGAACGAACATAATAACAACTGTGTATTGAAGTGAAAACACGTAGTAACTGTTGTATTTTGTAAATTATTTATGAACTATGGATTACTTTCAAATTTACGACAGAGGAATACGCCGGTATGGTGTTTACTTACGGCAAATATGAAAATGCTATGGCTGTAGTTAACGAATATCGCGTACGTTATCCAACTCTAAGGATTCCGAATGCACAAACCATTAATCGAGTAATTGAGAATTATATTAATACCTTCAGCTGCTGACTGGCGTTGATATATATCAACGGGGAAAGGTAAAATTGTGTGCCCCGACGAGCACTCGAACCCGGGATCTCCTGCTTACAGGGCAGACGCACTATCCGTCTAAGTTGCCGAGTGTAGAGAGTGTAATGAGACTGCATGGAATATCTCACGCACACCTCCCGTGAAATCCACTTCTCACCTTGTATGTCCACACACTACATGCGTAATGTCCCAGCCCAACACACTCATTACTCGTGGAAGACACTCTGGAAATATCCACCAGGCTGTGGGTAAGCCATGTCTCCACAATATCCTTTCTTTCAGAAGTGCTAGTTCTGCAGGGTTCGCAGCAGAGCTTCTGTAACGTTTGGAAGGTAGGAGACGGATACTGGCAGAAGTAAAGCTGTGAGGACGGGGCTTGAGTCGTGCTTGGGTAGCTCACATGGTAGAGCACTTGCCCGCGAAAGGCAAAGGTACCGAGTTGGAGTCTCGGACCGGCACACAGTTTCCGTCAGCCAAGTAGTTTCAACTAACAGTATCTTTGCCATGCAATATTTTGTGTAATGTAATATCTTGTACAGACATCTTTCATTACCCTGACACGTTCCACATCATTACGAAGTGTCGTATTCATGATCTATGGAACAAATATTAATCTAATCTAATCTTTATAGTCCCTGAAGATGTAGTAAGTAGCCTGCTTATATGTTTGTATGTTGGCAGCGCGATAGAGTGCATTAATAACTCCGACAGCTCTGTGACTGATCGGACTCGTAGTGAGAAGTTAATAGTCAGCAGCGATGGCAGTTGGAAGTGTATAGCCAACAGTTACGGAGGTTGGTAGCTTATAGTTAACAGTGATGGAGGTTAGAGGTTTGAAGTGTTAAAGCGAGCGGACTATCTGGACGTGTCCGTCATGGAGATTTAAAATTATTGACGATTATATAATTTTTTGGAACTGGATGTCACGGATGATTGGCCGGCCGCAGTGGCCGAGCGGTTCTAGGCGCTTCAGTCTGGAACCGCGCGACCGCTACGGTCGCAGGTTCGAATCCTGCATCTGACATGGATGTGTGTGATATCCTTAGGTTAGTTGGGTTTAAGTAGCGCTAAGTTCTACGGGACTGATGACCTCAGATGTTAAGTTCCATAGTGCTCGGAGCCATTTGAATGGACTATTATATATTTTTTGAACTGGTTATCACATGATTAAGGTAAAATCTGCTAAATACATCGTTTGGTGTTGAACGAAGTCTTTCCTATGCTAACCTCATGCATATTAGTAGTTAGAGCCTACAGTAGTTAGTTTTTTTTTTTTTTTTTTTTTTTTTTTTTTTTTTTTTTTTTTTTAGCTGCTGTATTGCTGTAGTTCGTGTAATAAAGTTTTTCTGTGAGGTAAGTGACTTATGAAATGTACGGGCTATTGTTAGGATTTCTTCTAATTCAGGGCCATTCTTTTGTGTTGACTATTTGTAGTCAGATTGCGATGCGCTTGTATATTATGGGTACTAAATTAAAAGGATTAGTTTGAATCTTTCTTGTCAAAGAAAATTCTGTACGTCAGAAATGAAATGTCTGTGAGGTTAGAGACTTATGAAATGTATGGCTTACTTTTAGGATTTCTTCTAATGCAGGGCCACTCTTTTGTGTTACTTATTTGTGCAGTCAGATTGCGTATTGTTGTACATTGTAGGTCATAAGTGACTAGAATAACTTTGAGCTAAATTTGTCAAGGAATATTCTGTAGGTCAGTGTTGAATAGATAAAGACAAGTAAAGTGTCAATACATTCAGTTTCACTCAGCAGTTTATGCAGGCTCATTTGCATTCATGTTGACTCAGCGTTTTCAGATTGAATTAAGAAGTCTCACCTCCTCAGTCATTTCAGTCCAACTAACAGGGAACCTCCCCATCGCACCCCCCTCAGATTTAGTTATAAGTTGGCACAGTGGATAGACCTTGATAAATTGGACACAGATCAATCGAGAAAACAGGAAGAAGTTGTGTGGAACTATGAAAAAAATAAGCAAAATATACAAACTGAGTAGTCCAAGTGCAAAGTATGCAACATCTCGGATAATGTGAGCCCAGCAGCGCCGTGGTCCCCTGGTTAGCGTGAGAAGCTGCCAAACGAGAGGTCCTTGGTTCAAGTCTTCCCGCGAGTCAAAAATTTGTTTTCGCAAAGTTATGATCTGTCCGTTCGTTCATTGACGTCTCTCACGTTTAGTGTCTGTGTTTTGCGATCGCACCGCAAAACCGTGCGATTGGTAGACGAAAGGACGTGACTCTCCAATCGGAACCGAAAACATTTCCTCCATAGGAAAACACGTTGATATCTTCTATACGACACTGGTGACGGCGTATGTGTCACATGACAGCAATATGTTGTCGACCCATGTAACTTGTACCCTTGGCGAATGGGTAAAAAGATTCTTCTACCTTGCCCGATTTAGGTTTTCTGGTGGATGTGATAATCACTCCCAAAAAAGTGATGAAAACATAAGAGTTTGTCACATAAACTGCAACAGTTTCACAGTTTCCCCTGTGCTCTGACGTCGTGTGTTTCGATGTTTGTTTAGATGTAGGGTCTCCATACTACGTCGCAGTTACCTCGCATCGGACGGACGGACGGACGGACAGATAATAATTGTCTGAAAATAAAAAATTAAACTTTTCACTCGAGGGAAGGCTTGAACCAAGGATCTCTCGTTCAGCAGGTGCTCGTGTTCATCACGGGATCACGGCGCTCCTGAGCTCACATTATCCTCGATGTTGCTTATCTTGCGCATGGACTACTCAGTTTGTATATTTTGCTTGTTTTTTTTTCATAGTTCATCACAACTTCTTCCTGTTTCTCAATTTTACATCTACGTCTACATCCATACTCCGCAAGCCACCTGACGGTGTGTGGCGGAGGGTACCTTGAACACCTCTATCGGTTCTCCCTTCTATTCCAGTCTCGTATTGTTCGTGGAAAGAAGGATTGTCGGTATGCTTCTGTGTGGGCTCTAATCTCTCTGATTTTATCCTCACGGTCTTTTCGCGAGATACACGTAGGAGGGAACAATATACGGCTTGACTCTTCGGTGAAGGTATGTTCTCGAAACTTTAACAAAAGCCCGTACCGAGCTACTGAGCGTCTCTCCTGCCGAGTCTTCCACTGGAGTTTATCTATCATGTCCGTAACGCTTTCGCAATTACTAAATGATCCTGTAACGAAGCGCGCTGCTCTCCGTTGGATCTTCTCTATCTCTTCTACCAACCCTATCAGGTACGAATCCCACACTGGTGAGCAGTATTCAAGCAGTGGGCGAACAAGTGTACTGTAACCTGCTTCCTTTGTTTTCGGACTGCATTTCCTTAGGATTCTTCCAATGAATCTGTCTGGCATCTGCTTTACTGACGATTAATATTATATGGTCATTCCATTTGAAATCACTCCTAAAGCCTACTCCCACATAATTAACTGCTTCCAGTTGCAGACCTGCTATTTTCCAGCTAAATGATAAGGGATCTTTCTTTCTATGTATTCGCAGCACATTACACTTGTCTACATTGAGATTCAATTGCCATTCCCTGCACCACGCGTCAATTCGCTTCAGATCCTCCTGCATTTCAGTACAACTTTCCATTGTTACAACCTCTCGATATACCACAGCATCATCCGCAAATAGCCTCAGTGTACTTCCGATGTCATCCACCAAGTCATTTATGTATATTGTGAATAGCAACGGTCCTACGACGCTCTCCTGCGGCACACCTGAAATCACTCCTACTTCGGAAGACTTCTCTCTACTGAGAATGACACGCTGCGTTCTGTTATCTAGGAACTCTTCATTCCAATCACACAATTGGTCTGATAGTCCATATGCTCTTACTTTGTTCATTAAACGACTGTGGGGAACTGTATCGAACGCCTTGCGGAAGTCAAGAAACACGGCATCTACCTGTGAACCCGCGTCTATAGCGCTCTGAGTCTCGTGGACGAATAGCGCGAGCTGGGTTTCACACGATCGTCTTTTTCCAAAGCCGTGCTGATTCCTACAGAGTAGATTTCTCGTCTCCAGAAAAGTCATTATACTCAAACATAATACGTGTTGCAAATTCTACAACTGATCGACCGTTAGAGATATGGGTGTACAGTTCCGCACATCTGCTCGACGCCCCTTCTTGAAAACGGGGTATGACCTGTGCCCTTTTCCAATCTTTTGGAACGCTACGCTCTTCTAGACACCTACGGTTCAGTTTTTCAAGCGCCTGTCCACTGTGCCAAGTTATAACTAAATCTGAGGGGGTGCGACCTTCTTCCCTTGTAAGTAAAAACAATATTAAGAAGTTTTAATGTCTCCAGTACTATGGGACGGTACGTTATGTACGGAGTCATGCCCTAAGACCACAGCTTAATTCCCACAGATACCATCGGGGTTGGTGTATGACGGATAAAGTGGAGGTGACTTTTTTAGCTTGCAGACACACGACACTACTGGAGAGCTACCCCTGTATTACCCCGGCGCCACTTCTGCCGGCACGAGCTCCAGGCACGGAAGGGCGGCCCGGAGGCGACGCCAGCGCCGCCGGCGGCGACCTGAGGCGTAACTCAAGCTGCGCGTGACGTCATTAGAATCCGCAGCCGGCCGTCGCCCAAGCGCGCCCACAGGGCTCGCCCTTACTAGCCCTACCTGCCCTTGCAAAGTAAGACCCGGGACTGCATTCACGTACATCAACACGTGCAAGCTCAGGGGTAGAGAAACACTTGTCATAAGGAGAAACAAAATCTTTGCTCATACGATGTAAACTTTCACGGCCGGTATTGTCTTCACTTAAGACTTCCGGGCTGATAGGCCGTGGTCGAAGTATAAAACTGTCTCCTGACGTTTCGTCTCCTGCTGCGGGAGACACCCTCGGAGGTAAAGCGGCGAACGGCAGTTCGAAAGAATAAAATATTTGTACGAGTGTGAGTCGGTGATCATTGGGGATACCTCGAATTATGCCGTGCTGATCACTTAACAATATGTCATGATTTAGGTGCCCTGGTTGTTATATTGACTGAGTCGAAGAGAAAGAGCAGATTTCACAAGCTGCGACATCGTCGCGAAAAAACAGAGACCCGTACATGTAATAACTTTCCTTTAATTTACGTCTATGGTCACAAACATTTTGTTAACAGATTACCGGTTTCGGTCTTTAATGACCATCATCAGATCTGCAGCAAAAATGGGAAAAAACGTAAATACACTCGCAAACTGTATACAGCTTAAGAACAATACATAGACCATAATGAAAAGTAGTAATGACAAATTTTACATTTGTGCGCTTCAATATGAAGAGGCATACCCGATTCATGAAGACAAAGTCGTAATGTAGTGCAACTATAGTGGCATCGTCAAATGTTAAATGCGGAATCAGCTCCGGCATCGTCAAATACATATAAATAACACCATATGCACGAGTCATGTTGTCAGTAGTATTATTGTGTAAAACAAGCTGCCGTACAGTAGCCACTAGATGTTTGTATTCTCAGTTCACCAGATGTCGCTAATGTCAGCATACACTAGTTTTCAGTAATTAATTGAACAGCGTAAAATAAAGGGGGATGCTATAGTTGAAGTCTGTAATAAGCTTATAACGTATAAAAAGTATTAAAATGATAAAAAGCGATAAAAAAGAATAACACGACAAAAGTAATATTGTTAAAAAGAGGAAGGGTCAAAACAGTGGTTGACATGTGCTCTAGTGCCAATATCCTCGATAATGAAATAAATATTAAACACTGTTGATAGTGTACCGTAAGATAAATCGCTAAAGAAGCCACAATGAACGAAAACATAGTGGTGCACGTAATCAGTGCCCTCTGCCACGGTTAACGCCAGAATTCCGCACAGGCGAGAAGTTGTTGGAAAAACTTGACCGCCAGAGAGCCCCTCGTACGCTAAGGCACTCCGCTGCAATGAAAAAAAAATCATAAAATTCCGTAACAATGCATGACCCCACATTATCTAGATAATGCAGTCTATTAAATGAACAGAGAAGGAACACGAAAATACTATTTATTATTGTAATGCCTTTTATACGTTATAAACTCATTACAGACTTCAACTATAGTATCCCCCTTTATTTTACGCTGTTCAATTAATTATTGAAAACTAGTGTATGCCGACATTAGCGACATCCGGTGAACTTACAACACAAACATCTTGTGGCTACTGTACGGCAGCTTCTTTTACACAATAATACTACTGACAACATGAATCGTGCATATGATGTTATTTATATGTATTCGATGATGCTGGTGCTGATACCGCATTTACCATTCGACGATGCCACTATGGCTGCAGTACATTAGGACTTTGTTTTTATGAAACAGGTCTGATGGTGGTCATTAAAGACCGAAACAGGTAATCTGTTAAAAAAACGTTTGTGACCATAGACGTAAATTAAAGGAAACTTAGAAGAGATTTCAGTTGTTTATTGCAAACAAACTATGATAGACAGAAACAAATTGCACATGTTGTAAGTAAGCTCTTTAGGTTTTTTTTATTGGTAACGCCGCCGCTACATAGCGCTCTGTATGAAAATCACTGGCTGTGCCGTGTGCAGTCTGTGGCTGGTTTGCATTGTTGTCTGCCATTGTAGTGTTGGGCAGCGGCAGCTGGATGCTAACAGCGCGTAGCGTTGCGCAGTTGGAGGTGAGCCGCCAGCAGTGGTGGACGTGGGGAGAGAGATGGCGGAGTTTTGAAATTTGTAAGAATTGGTGTCATGAACTGCTATATATATTATGACTAGTGAGGTAAATACATTGTTTGTTCTCTATCAAAATCTTTCATTTGCTAACTGTGCCTATCAGTAGTTAGTGCCTTCCGTAGTTTGAATCTTTTATTTAGCTGGCAGTAGTGGCGCTCGCTGTATTGCAGTAGTTCGATTAACCAAGATTTTTGTGAGGTAAGTGATTTGTGAAACGTATAGGTTAATGTTACTCAGGGCCATTCTTTTGTAGGGACTTTTGGAAGATTGCGTTGCGCTAAAAAATATTGTGTTTCAGTTTAAGCACAGTCGTGTATAAATTTTTCAAAGGGGACATTTCAATGCCAGTGGACAGAGGGAAGTTCGAAGCTCAGTGTTCGCACAGACACTGTACCATACTCTCAATATGAGCACTATACGGTACTCGCTAGTCCATTTCACTTCGCACACGAATCATTAGGTTCCTATTTACTGAAACGACTGCTTCAACAGTTCGATTACTCACATCTCGAAAAATAGCTGCCATAGGTGGGACGAACAGTCGGTCTCTTGCGTACCTCCACAGAAAAAGGTCGCAAGGTGTGAGGTCTAGCGACTTCAGAGACCAAACGAAACGAACAAGGTGAAAATGTTCAAATGGCTCTGAGCACTATAGGACTTAACATCTGGGGTCGTCAGTCCCCTAGACATAGAACTACTTAAATCTAACTAACATAAGAACATCACACACACATCCATGCCCGAGGCAGTATTCGAACCTGCGACCGTAGCAGGAGTATGGTTCCGGACTGAAGCACCTAGAACCGCTCGGCCACAGCGGCCGGCCAAGATGGTGGCTTCGATCAAATTCCAACACACAAAATGATCGAACAAGAGCGCAGCTGTATCAACACTTTGATACTTCCTCTATCCAATGCCTTGCGAGTGTGTTTCTATCTTACACACTTTGTGATAAGCAATTCAAGTCTGTTCTTTGCTTTTGAATCAAACTGTACAGTTGTGATAAGACACATACCGGGTGGTTGGCCGGCCGGGGTTGCTGAGCGCTTCTAGGCGCTACAGTCTGGAAACGCGCTAACGCCACGGTCCCAGGTTCGAATCCTGCCGCGGGCATGGATGTGTGTGATGTCCTTAGGTTAGTTGCGTTTAAGTAATTGTAAGTTCTAGGGGACTTATGACCACAAATGTTAAGTCCCATAGTGCTCAGAGCCATTTGAACCGGGTGGTTGTAATCAAAGTGCAGGTTCTCAAAGAGGTCCAGTGTCGGTTGTAATTATCGTACGGCAGCGAAACTTGGTACATAGTCTAATACGTTAATCCGGAACTGATTTACGCTCGGATAAAATAGTTCCAGTTTTGGCCACCAGGTGCAAATCTCATATGTACTGGATTACGAATGGGACGCGCTCGGAAAAGGTCGAACAAGCGAGAAAGGCGTTAAGTTCACTTTATCATGATCGACACCTACCCGTACATTACAGCACGATGAGCAAAAAACTGATTTGTGTCAACCCTGTCCGCCAGATCATTTATTTATATAGCAAATAACATCGGTCCTGTCACAGTTCCGTTGGGGCACTTGCCTCTAGTGAACAGTGGCCTTCGAGGGGAAGATACGGGGTCCTATGGGCGTACCATCGTTAACAGTCGAAGGTGAAGAACAACGTCTAACAAAATCAAAATCTACATGACTACACCGCAGTTCACAATGAAGTGCCTGGCAGATCAGACATTGAATCATTTTCACGCTATTTCTCTACCTTTCCATTCACGAACAGCGCGGGGGAGAAACGAACATCTAAATCTCTCCATGCGAGTTCTGAATTCTCCTATTTCACTGCGTTGGTCTTCTCTCCCTACGCACGTGGGCCTCAAAGAAATATTTTCGCAATCGGACAATAATGTTGGAGATTGAAATCTCGTGAAAAGAAATCGTCACATGGAAAAATTCGTTTTAGTAAGTGCCAGTGCAACTCGCGTATCATATCCGTGACAAACCCTCCCCCATTCAGAGATAATACTAAACGAGCTGTACTTCTTTGTAGTTTTCCATGTTCTCCGTCAATCCTACCTGCTGAGGATTCTACATCGCGCAGCAGTAATATAGGAAAAAAGCGAAGTGCGTAGTGTAGGCACTCTTTTTTTTTGGGTTTATTGCAACTTCGAAGTTTACTGTCAATAAACTTACAGTCTTTGGTACGGTTTCACCACAACATTATCTAAGTGATCTTTCCAATCAAGTTGTTCGTAACTGTTGTCTTCTTGTTCACATGCGTTCACTGTCTGCAGGATGTTATGTGCGACTAAAGAACGCTACTGGCCATTAAAATTGCTACACCAAGAAGAAATGTAGATGATAAACAGGTATTCGTTGGACAAATATATTGTACTACAACTGACGTGTGATTACATTTTCACGCAATTTGGGTGCATAGATCCTGAGAAATCAGTACCCAGAACAACCACCTCTGGCCGTAATAATGGCTTTGATACGCCTCAGTATTGAGTCAAACACAGCTTGGATGGCGTGTACAGCTGCAGCTGCCCATGCAGCATCAACACGATAGCACAGTTCATCAAGAGTAGTGACTGGCGTATTGTGACGAGCCAGTTGCTCGGCCACCATTGACCAGAAGTTTTCAGTTGGTGAGAGATCTGGAGAATGTGCTGGCCAGGGCAGCAGTCTTACATTTTCTGTATCCAGAAAGGACCGTACAGAATCTGCAACATGCGGTCGTGCATTATCTTGCTGAAATGTAGGGTTTTGCAGGGATCGAATGAAGGGTAGAGCCACGGGTCGTAATACATCTGAAATGTAACGTCCACTGTTCGAAATGCCGTCAATGCGAACAAGAGGTGACCGAGACGTGCAACCAATGGCACCCCATACCATCACGCCGGGTGATACGCCAGTATGGCGATGACGAATACACACTTCCAATGTGCGTTCACCGCGATGTCGCCTAATACGGATGCGACCATCATTATGCTGTAAACAGAACCTGGATTCATCCGAAAAAATGAAGTTTTGCCATCGTTCACCCAGGTTCGTCGTTGAGTACACCAACGCAGGCGCTCCTGTCTGTGATGCAGCGTCAAGGGTAACCGCAGCCATGGTCTCCGAGCTGATAGTCCGTGCTGCTGCAAACGTCGTCGAACTGCAGGTGCTGGTTGTCCTGCAAACGTCCCCATCTGTTGACTCAGGGATCGAGACGTGGCTGCACGATCCGTTACAGCCATGCAGATAAGATGCCTATCATCTCGACTGCTAGTGATACGAGGCCATTGGGATCCAGCACGGCGTTCCGTATTACCCTCCTGAATCCACTAATTCCATATTCTGCTAACAGTCATTGGAACTCGACCAACACGAGCAGCCATGTCGCGATACGATAAACGGCAATCGCGATAGGCTACAATCCGATCTTTATCAAAGTCGGAAACGTGATGGTACGCATTTCACCTCCTTACACGAGGGTTCACAACAACGTTTCACCAGGCAACGCCGGTCAACTGCTGTTTGTGTATGTGAGATCGGTTGGAAACTTTCCTCATGTCAGCACGTTGTAGGTGTCGCTAATCATTTGCTTATCACAGCATCTTCTTCCTGTCGGTTAAATTTCGCGTCTGTAGCACGTCATCTTCGTGGTGTAGCAATTTTAATGGCCAGTCCTGTCCTAAGCGTTTCATACGTGCGGCATTTCCTTGAAGCTACTGCCTGTGACGAGAGCCGTCCGCGGTGGTCTCGCGGTTCTAGGCGCGCAGTCCGGAACCGTGCGACTGCTACGGTCGCAGGTTCGAATCCTGCCTCGGGCATGGATGTGTGTGATGTCCTTAGGTTAGTTAGGTTTAAGTAGCTCTAAGTTCTAGGGGACTAATGACCACAGCAGTTGAGTCCCATAGTGCTCAGAGCCATTTGAACCTGTGACGAGAGGAAAGTACCATGCGCGGACATCTTGGAGCAGGTCCTCGCGGCCACGAAATTTATCCGGACTGCTACAATCTCAAGTCGTCCATCGTCGCAGAGATGGACGATAAGAGGCGCACTGCCGGACAAGTCGCCAACTTGGACGGCCCGTAAAAGTGGAAATGTCGCGCGGCGCCGCAAGGATTGCTGGCGCCAGTACAGAGGGGGTGAGGTATGCCGTGCCTTTAATGCGGCGAGACGCGACTTACGGCCGACTCGTTAATGTCCCAGGCCTGTGACATCCTAAGAGACCACCGCGGTGCTGTCTTCCAGACGCGAACACACATTCGGCGCTCCGTGGCCCTCCAGCTTACACACAGAGCGCTGGCGGAGCTTTGCAGAGCGGGAGAATTCAGACTTAGCCGTAAAATATTATATGCACCTTAAGAGAGGCAACCCGGATTACGTCACGCACAACAGGGGCGGATGGTATGAGCTGGGCTGCCTACCTTAAGGTACGTGAAATATCCCATAGACTAATTTCGTTTTCACACTACTGAAAAGACGAGGGGTGTTCAGAAAGTAAGTTGCGATCGGTCGCGAAATGGAAACGACTATGAAAATCCGAAAAAAGCTTTGCACAGATGTGTTGGTCAGTGCCTCTAGTATGACTGTAGATAGCATCACGTTGCTCTTCTCATTTCTGAGCTCACAGTGAGCGAGTAAATATGTCTAGGAAATAGTGTCCCCCGCCAAGCACGAGGGCGTTGTGAGAAATTTCGCCAGAAGCTATGCAGCCAACATTACATAACTGTCATGCGGTTTCTTCTTCAACTCAATTCTCAGCCGCATTCTGAAGGGGCAATGAAATTGCTCCTGCATCGTATTCAGTTGGAAATGTTTGATTACCCACAACACAGCCCGTAATTGTCTCCCTCTGAGTTTCACCTCTGTTCACTTGAACCGCTGTGCCAAAACGTTGCCTTCATAGCCAGACAACGAGCTGTAGGATAGAGTAGAGAATTGGAGGAAAGCACTGGCGGCTGTCTTCTATGATGAGGGTATTGGAAAGTTGCTACAGCGCTACGACAAACGTCTAATTCAAAGCGGCGACTACGTAGAGGCCGGCCAGAGTGGCCGTGCGGTTTTTAGGCGCTGCAGTCTGGAGCGCAGCGACCGCTACTGTCTCAAGTTCAAATCCTGCCTCGGGCATGGATGTGTGTGATGTCCTTAGGTTAGTTAGGTTTAAGTAGTTCTAAGTTCTAGGGGACTGATGAGCTCAGAAGTTAAGTCGCATAGTACTCAGAGCTCAAATGGTTCAAATGGCTCTGAGCACTATGGGACTCAACTGCTGTGGTCATCAGTCCCCTAGAACTTAGAACTACTGAAGCATAACCAACCTAAGGACATCAAACACATCCATGCCCGAGGCAGGATTCGAACCTGCGACTGTAGCAGTCGCACGGTTCCGGACTGCGCGCCCAGAACCGCGAGACCACCGCGGCCGGCTACTCAGAGCCTTTTGAAGTACGTGGAGAAGTAGCTGCAAGGTGTAGCTAACTATTACAAATAAAACATTTCTGATTTTCAGTGTGGTTTCCATTTCGCGACTACTTTCTACTCAGTCCTCGTATCGTTCGAGGAATTCAAAAAACATGAAAATTTAAGAAATATCAAGCTTACTTTCTCTAACGCACATATTCTCAATTTGAGAAAATTCTCTATTTACAGTAATTTTATAACACCATTTCCGTAGAGCAAACGATTATTTTATTGAATGAACGCTAATAATTATTTATTCCTAAGAGAAGATTTAGTAGCAATCTGATACTTTGTATGGTCTCCAACAAGAACCTGAGTTTAGTCCTTTTTTAGAATATTATTATCGTCCCGAATCAATTCGGCACTTCTTTCTGCAACATCATAATTACCAGTGGTGATCTGAAATTCTTTTTGCTCCACTCTTACTGATTACCGGATCACTACTCCTGTAACTTATCAGTTGATATGAATGGGAAATAATGGTAAGGTGCCTTAATTGATTCTATCCATGCCCGCATCTCGTGGTCGTGCGATAGCGTTCTCGCTTCTCGCGCCCGGGTTCCCGGGTTCGATTCCCGGCGGGGTCAGGTATTTTCTCTCCCTCGTGATGGCTGGGTGTTGTGTAATGTCCTTAGGTTAGTTAGGTTTAAGTAGTTCTAGGGGACTGATGACCATAGATGTTAAGTCCCATAGTGCTCAGAGCCATCTGAACCTTTTTTTTTTATTCTATCCACTCAAACCGTGATCGAACGTACACGTGCCAAAAATAAATAAATAAAATAAAATGAAAAATGAAAATGAAAATAAAAATAAAAAATGCAAAATACATCGTCTTTTTAATGAATTATTCTCCATATCAGATACGTGGAACTCATTATGAAACACGTTAAGCTTGTATGCATATATGGCCTTTGCCATCCACCTAGAATGACTTACAGTTCCTGGGATACAAAACGACATCCCTTCTTTAAAATGGCGCCAGGAACATCATGTCGCCGTTGTTTCTGAGTAGAAATTTGTTTTCCTAGAAATCCGAGAATAACAGACGGTAAGTAACCAGGTACTTTACTGCGGTCTGGTAAGTCAACGTTCTCGTTGATTTTCGACCCAGTAGGTCCACATTTCTTGAACAGTTCCATTTCCGCATCGGAAGAAGCCTCCATCAGTGAGTTGAAACGATTCCTCAACACCAGTTCAAACATATAGTGACGGCAAGGGGTGTAAAACAGATCACGGCTGAACAATTTTTCTAGAGTGGTATTAAAATTCAAGGTGATGGCATATTCACCGATGACATTGCTGTCATCAGTGAAAGCGAAGAACAATTACGTGATCTGCGGAGCGGACTGAACAGTCTTGTGAGTACAGAATGTAGACTGAAATTAAATCGTAGAAATAAGAAAGTAATAAAGATTAGCAAAAATGAGAACAGCGAGAAACTTATCAGGATTGGTGATAACGAAATGGGTGAAATTAAGGACTTCTGCTGCCTAGGCAGCAAAATAACCCATGACGAACGGAGAAAAGAGGATATAAAAAGCAGACCAGCACTGGAAAAAAGGGAATTCCTGGCCAAGAGAAGTTTACTAGGACTAAACATAGGCCTGAATTTAAGGCAGAAATTTCTGAGAATGTACGTTTGGAGCACAGCATTGTATGGTAGTGAAACATGGATTGTGCGAAAACCGGAAGGGAATAGAATCAAAGCATCTGAGATGTGGTGCTACGGAAGATCGTGGGAAATTAAGTGGACCGACAAGGTAAAGAATGGGAAGGCTCACCGGGCAATCGTAAAAGAAAAGAATATATAAAAAACACTGAAAAGAAGAAGGGACAGAAGGGTAGGAAAGCTGTTAAGATATCACGGAGCAACTTCCATGGTACTACACGGAGCTGTACAGGGTAAAAACTGTAGAGAAAGGTAGAGATTGAAATACATCCAGCAAATAATTGAGGACGAAGGTTGCAACTGCTGTTCTGAGATGATGAGATTTGCAAAGGAGAGGAATTCCTGGCGGGCCGCATCAAACCAGTCAGAAGACCGCTGAATTATAGAATTATTTCCGCTAGGCAGCTGTGTACTCAAAATTAGTAGAAGAAAGACGCCACTATTGGCCCCGCGTGGCTAATACAGCCGTTGTTTTATTATTCATAATACGAGGGTAATCCCAAAAGTAAGGTCTCCTATTTTTTTTTATTTCTACAATTGTTTACATCAGTTTACAGCTGGAACATTTAACTATTTTTCGACATGATCATCGTTTTTCTCGATGCATTTTTCTAGACCCTGTGGCAGTTTTTATATGCCCGTGTCATGCCAGCTGCATGCCATGCTGTTCAGAAAGTTATTAACCTCTTCTTTCACCTCTTCGTCAGAGATGAATCGCTGGGACCACAATGAACGCTGACAGGTACTGTGAGACTCTAAAAAACTCAAACGGGCAATTCAGAACCGGAGAAGAGGAATGTTGAGCAAGGGCGTACACACTCTCCATGACAACGCTCGCCCACACATCGCTCGGCAAACCGTTCCTCTCCTTCAACAGTTTCAGTGGAACATGATCACCCACCCATCATATAGTCCTGGCTTGACGCCCAGTGACTATCACCTGCTCCCGCGGTTAAAAGAACATTTGGTCGGATGTCCTTAGGTTAGTTATGTTTAAGTAGTTCTAAGTCTGAGGGACTGATGAAGTCAGATGTTAAGTCCCTTAGTGCTTAGAGCCATTTGAACAATATTATGATAAAAGTCTTAAAGCAGGATTGGTAAAAATAAGTATCTCTAAAAACAGGACTTCATTTAGTAATAACAGTAATGAGAAACTTCGTAACAAAATTCACACGGACAAAATTCAAAACTTTGTGGTCGATGTGGGTCGTCTTGTAGTTGTCCGACAGATCCGAAATTGTGCACACATTTTTTTTTCATTAAAACAAAATAGGAGTGAGGGTGCTAAACATACGTTGAAATAAAAGGCCACCCTAGTGTACACGATACGCATTATCATGCCAGTTGCCGGCGGAAGTGGCCGTACGGTTCTAGGCGCTGCAGTCTGGGATCGCGACACCGCTAGGGTCGCAGGTTCGAGTCGGGCATGGATGTGTGTGCTGTCCTTAGGTTAATTAGGTTTAACTAGTTCTAAGTTCTAGGGGACTGATGACCTCCGATGTTAAGTCCCATAGTGTTCAGAGCCATTTGAACCATCATGCCATTTATTAACTAACCACGTATGGTCTCTGAAATAATAATAATAAGAAAAAAGTAAAAGGAGTCCCTTACCACGGAAGAAGTGAATAGCGTTTTTTCGCTTACTTTTATTCGATTATTGTATTATTTGTTATTACTATTGTAAGCAGCAGTAGTACTCACAGCAATACTACATAGAGCAGAAATAAATTTCAGTGGATGTGGAAGTTTAGAAACTTCCTATTTTTACAGTTTCATCAAAACCGCAGTGCATGGAACTGATGAGTAAAGACAGCTAATGCTTTCAAACATTTCATATTAACTGTTGTATGCAATAATTAGACATGCAATACTTTGCGTACAAATACTTACTGATCTTTTTTTTAACCTAGACACAAATTGCCCTATATCGCTGAAAATAATTATTCGAATGGACACAGACGCGTTTAAAATATCGCCACCGTATCGCATTTTCGCATTTTTTCCTGCACATGTGCAGTTTATCACGTACTTGTTAGTCGAGAAGAACGGGACAATCAGAACACAGAATATTGGCTTTGAGTTGCAAATTAATTCCACTTTTTTTCTCTCTGCCTCTCTTTTTCAGCTGGGTTGATGAGCTACGGAATTTCATCAGCGATTCGGCTATCACAGACCGCAAAATGAGGATTATTGTGCCGTAATACGTAATTTGCTTCCTTTTGATCTATGCTAATTAGTTTGGTGAATATTTGACACTTAGTGTGGAATTTTTCGCCCGGGGCGTGTCACGGGAGACCGAGAACTTCCTGCGTGGAATTTCCATCCGATGTTTCGTAGCGAACAATAGAACGCCTTTTTGATGGACGTTCTAAAGTACTCATTGCCTGGGTTGTCCATCTTGTGCAATATCTGTTTTGACCCACCTTCATCACCGTTGCGTCAGCTTGCTTTTATTTTGCAAAAAAAAAAAAAAAAAAACTGCTGTGGTCATTAGTCCCCTAGAACTTAGAACTACTTAAACCTAACTAACCTAAGGACATCACACACATCCATGCCCGAGGCAGGACTCGAACCTGCGACCATAGCAGTCGCACGGTTCCGGACTGCGCGCCTAGAACCGCGAGACCACCGCGGCCGGCTTATTTTGCAGGAAGTATGATATAGATTCCTTTGGAAACGCTACATGGCCGATGTGTATCCCTTCCCAGACGACTGAAAGCTGTTTGGAATGCCGACTGTTTTCCTACAGCGAATCAGACATGGAAATGGGTTGTGTTTTCGATGTTTCCATATAGCTGCGCACCCGCTATACGTACATAGTGTCAATTTCTGAACTATATGAAAAAAAACGTAAATTAGTTAAACAATTACAGCGCTATACACTTTATTTAAAATGGGCATGTCACTACAGATATTCGGATTTATGTTATGAAATGTTCGCCGGGCCTTGTGGCCGAGCGGTTCTAGGCGCTTCAATCCGGAACCGAGCTGCTGCAACGGTCGTAAGTTCGAATCCTGCCTCGGGCATGGATATGTATGATGTCCTTAGGTTAGTTGGGTTTAAGTAGTCTAGGGGACTGATGACCTCAGATGTTAAGACCCATAGAGCTCAGAGCTATTTGAACAATTTTTTATGACATGTTCGATATGCCTGCCATCACTGATGATGTTACGCAGACGAATAGCGAAATTATACGTGATCCACTGTAATATCGGAGCATCGATGTTGTCGATGACCTCCTGAATGACTGTTTTCAGCTCAGCAACGGTTTTGAGGTCATTGCTATACATCTAGTCTTTAACACAGCCCCACAAAAAGGAGTCGCATGTGTTCAGATTAGGAGAATATGGCGGACTATCGAAGTCCTTGCCAGTGGCTTTTGGGTACCCCAGAGCCAGAATGCGGTCCCCAAAGTGCTCCTCCAGGACATCGAATACTCTCCTGCTTCGATGGGATCCTGCTCCGTCTTGCATGAACCACATCTTGTCGAAATCGGGGTCACTTTGGATAACGAGGACGAAATCATCTTCCAAAACCTCCACGCGCAATTCGGTAGTCACCATCTAGGAATATCGCACCGATTACTCCGTGACTTTGCATTTCATAAGGAAAGGAGAATTTTCTGCAGCGGTCTGGACAGAGAAATCAGGAAAGGACTCATACAATAACTTACATGGAGTGTTCTTCCATATGGCGTTGAAACATGGACTTTAGGGAAGAGAGACAGAGAAAGGCTGGAGGCTTTTGAAATGTGGACATGGCGGAGGATGGAACGAGTAAGTTGGATGGACAGAGTGAAAAATGAAGGGGTACTGAGAAGAGTGGGAGAGAAAAGACAGTTACTAGATGCAATAAAAAGAAGAAAAAGAAGCTGGATTTGGCATATACACTCCCGGAAATGGAAAAAAGAACACATTGACACCGGTGTGTCAGACCCACCATACTTGCTCCTGACACTGCGAGACGGCTGTACAAGCAATGATCACACGCACGGCACAGCAGACACACCAGGAACCGCGGTGTTGGCCGTCGAATGGCGCTAGCTGCGCAGCATTTGTGCACCGCCGCCGTCAGTCTCAGCCAGTTTGCCGTGGCATACGGAGCTCCATCGCAGTCTTTAACACTGGTAGCATGCCACGACAGCGTGGACGTGAACCGTATGTGCAGTTGAAGGACTTTGAGCGAGGGCGTATAGTGGGCATGCTGGAGGCCGGGTGGACATACCGCCGAATTGCTCAACACGTGGGGCGTGAGGTCTCCACAGTACATCGATGTTGTCGCCAATGGTCAGGGGAAGGTGCACGTCCCCGTCGACCTGGGACCGGACCGCAGCGACGCATGGATGCACGCCAAGACCGTAGGATCCTACGCAGTGCCGTAGGGGACCGCACCGCCACTTCCCAGCAAATTAGGGACACTGTTGGTCCTGGGGTATCGGCGAGGACCATTCGCAACCGTCTCCATGAAGCTGGGGTACGGTCCCGCACACCGTTAGGCCGTCTTCCGCTCACGCCCCAACATCGTGCAGCCCGCCTCCAGTGGTGTCGCGACAGGCGTGAATGGAGGGACGAATGGAGACGTGTCGTCTTCAGCGACGAGAGTCGCTTCTGCCTTGGTGCCAATGATGGTCGTATGCGTGTTTGGCGCCGTGCAGGTGAGCGCCACAATCAGGACTGCATACGACCGAGGCACACAGGGCCAACACCCGGCATCATGGTGTGGGGAGCGATCTCCTACACTGGCCGTACACCTCTGGTGATCGTCGAGGGGACACTGAATAGTGCACGGTACATCCAAACCGTCATATAACCCATCGTTCTACCATTCCTAGACCGGCAAGGGAACTTGCTGTTCCAACAGCACAATGCACGTCCGCATGTATCCCGTGCCACCCAACGTGCTCTAGAAGGTGTAAGTCAACTACCCTGGCCAGCAAGATCTCCGGATCTGTCCCCCATTGAGCATGTTTGGGACTGGATGAAGCGTCGTCTCACACGGTCTGCACGTCCAGCACGAACGCTGGTCCAACTGAGGCGCCAGGTGGAAATGGCATGGCAAGCCGTTCCACAGGACTACATCCAGCATCTCTACGATCGTCTCCATGGGAGAATAGCAGCCTGCATTGCTGCGAAAGGTGGATATACACTGTACTAGTGCCGACATTGTGCATGCTCTGTTGCCTGTGTCTATGTGCCTGTGGTTCTGTCAGTGTGATCATGTGATGTATCTGACCCCAGGAATGTGTCAATAAAGTTTCCCCTTCCTGGGACAATGAATTCACGGTGTTCTTATTTCAATTTCCAGGAGTGTATTAAGAAAGTATGATGGACTGATAAAAACAGTTTTAGAAGGTTATGCAGAAGGGAAAAGGAAGCGAGGAAGGAAGAGATTTGAGATACTGGATGACGTGATGCACGGAACAACATACAGCAGACTTTAGAAGGAAACAATGGATCGCAGAAAATGGAGAGGGGAAAAAAATATTTCAAATGCGTGTGAAATGGGACTTAACTGCTAAGGTCTTCAGTCCCTAAGCTTACACACTATTTAACCTAAATTATCGTAAGGACAAACACACACACACATGCCCGAGGGAGCGCTCGAACCTCCGCCGGGACCAGCCGCACCGTCCATGACTGCAGCGCCTAAGACCGCTCGGCTAATCCCGCGCGACGGAGAGGCAAAGGACCTGCTAATACAGCAGACAACTGATGATGATCTCGTGACATTGAGCACCACACGGTCGCCCGTGGAGGGTGAAGAGACTTCTCGATTGCGAAATGCGGATTCTCAGTTCCCCAAATGCTCCAATTTTCCCTACTGACCAACCAATCCGAAAGAAAGTGAGCTTCGTTGCTAAACCAAACCATTCTGCACATAGTAATTCACACCATGCCGTGCGGCCAACCTTGCAGTTTCAACCTCCTAACACGAACCGTTCAGAAGGTGCGACGATTTTATTTCATATGGTCCAATAATATTTTAGAGGTAAATCTGAAAGAGCATGTTAAGCTAAAAAATCATGTACAGGTGAACCAAGACACAATGCTGCAAAATCTACATCTACATACATACTCCGGAACCCACCATACGGTGCGTGCCAGATGGTACCTCGGACCACAACTAGCATCTTCTCTCCCTGTTCCACTCCCAAACAGAACGAGGGAAAAATGACTGCCTATATGCCTCTGTATGAGCCCTAATCTCACTTATCTTTGTGGTCTTTCCGCGAAATATAAGTTGGCGGCAGTAAAATTGTACTGCAGTCAGCCTGCCGGCCGCGGTGGTCTCGCGGTTCTAGGCGCGCAGTCCGGAACCGTGGGTCTGCTACGGTCGCGGGTTCGAATCCTGCCTCGGGCATGGATGTGTGTGATGTCCTTAGGTTAGTTAGGTTTAAGTAGTTCTAAGTTATAGGGGACTAATGACCACAGCAGTTGAGTCCCATAGTGCTCAGAGCCATTTGAACCACTTTTTTAAGCGTTTTCATACGAAAACAACTCCGAGTAAAAGTCCTGCGACCACAGATAGCCAACCCTGCGATGCTTGTTTACAGCCAGGCACAGAATGCACGCGCGGAGAGTTAAATTGTTCCGGTTGGCTCTTCGTCGTGTCATAGTTGTGAAGCCGGAAGAGTGAAGGTGTCCAACACGAGGCTTACAGAAGTCAGTCGGAAAGAGTTGTTTTCCGTCATTAGGCTGCCGCGAACCTCGCGAATCCATGTAGTGATTTTTCCATCGTTAATGCGCCGAAGTAAGTAATATATGACGAGTACTGTATGTAGTTTGTAGTAATTAGCTCGTCTGTTTATGCTGTAGTAACTAGTTGTTGTTTGTTGTCTCCCATCTTTCGAGATTCGAACCCAGGTTCTTCGAGACGCAGCCAGTCACCTTGGTCAGTACGCTATCAGCACTATCGCCGAATAGCGTTTACCGTGTGGGTACAGAAACGGCAGTTATATATGTTTCTTTCCTCGAGTTCTCGAAAAGTTTGCGTTTGCGGACCCCGTACCCGATGATGAAAAATGCTCTATTTACAATAATCTATCGACCCCTGGTGAGCAAGATGTATGAGACAGGCAAAATACCCTCATACTTCAAGAAGAATATAATAATTCCAATCCCAAAGAAAGCAGGTGTTGACAGATGTGAAAATTACCGAACTATCAGTTTAATAAGTCACAGCTGCAAAATACTAATACGAATTCTTTACAGATGAATGGAAGAACTAGTAGAAGCCGACCTCGGGGAAGATCAGTTTGGACGCCGCAGAAATGTTGGAACACGTGAGGCAATACTGACCCTAAGAAATATCTTAGAAAATAAATTAAGGAAAGGCAAACCTACATTTCTAGCATTTGTAGACTTAGTGGAATCTTTTGACAATGTTGACTGGAAAACTCTCTTTCAAATTCTAAAGGTGGCAGGGATAAAATACAGAGAGTTAAAGGCTATTTACAATTTGTACAGAAACCAGATGGCAGTTATAAGAGTCGAGGGACATGAAAGGGAAGCAGTGGTTGGGAAGGGAGTGCGACAGGGTTGTAGCCTAGCCCCGATGTTATTCAATCTGTATATTGAGCAAGCAGTGAAGGAAACAAAAGAAAAGTTCGGAATAGGTATTCAAATCTATGGAGAATAAATAAAAACGTTGAGGTTCGCCGATGACATTGTAATTCTGTCAGAGGCAGCAAAGGACTTGGAAGAGCAGCTGAACGGAATGGACAGTGTCTTGAAAGGAGGATATAAGATGAACATCAACAAAAGCAAAACGAGGATAATGGAATGTAGTCGAATTAAGTCGGATGATGCTGAGGGAATTAGATTAGGAAATGAGACACTTAAATCAGTAAAGGAGTTTTGCTATTTGGGGAGCAAAGTAACTGATGATGGTCGAAGTAGAGAGGATATAAAATGTAGACTGGCAATGGCAAGGAAAGCGTTTCTGAAGAAGAGAAATTTGTTAACATCGAGTATAGATTTAAGTGTCGGGAAGTCGTTTCTCAAAGTGTTTGTATGGAGTGTAGCCATGTATGAAGTGAAACATGGACGATAATTTGTTTGGACCAGAAGAGAATAGAAGTTTTCGAAATGTGGTGCTACAGAAGAATGCTGAAGATTAGATGGGTAGGTCATATAACTAATGAGGAGGTATTGAATAGAATTGGGGAGAAGAGGAGCTTGTGGCCCAACTTGACAAGAAGAAGGGACCGGTTGGTAGTACATGTTCTGAGGCATCAAGGGATCACCAATTTAGTATTAGAGGGCAGCGTGGAGGGTAAAAATTGTAGAGGGAGACCAAGAGATGAATACACTAAGCAGATTCAGAAGGATGTTGGTTGGAGTAAGTACTGGGAGATGAAGCTTGTACAGGATAGAGTAGCATGGAGAGCTGAATCGAACCAGGCTCTGGACTGAAGACAACAACAACATCGATCCCTCCAATTTTGAGTCGATTGCTCTTCACAACCTTTAGGGGTGATTTTCTCAAGAACGTGGGGGTATGGACACAAAATATCTTAGATTCCTTCGTTTTAGGTTGTACACAAGCGACCTGCCAAATTTGGGCCGAATCTGTTGGCCGTGTGTGAGGCCTTCGCGTTGTGAGCTCAGGAGGGGCACCCCGCTCTTTGTTCCTCCACTTTCCGTGCAGACCGGGAGCAGCGCCTGCTGTCGTGTTTGCCCGCTGGTCGCACCTCTAGCGGACTCCGGCAGTGACCGCGGCAGCGCTAACTGCGCCAGAAATACGGCGGCGTCCGGCGCCGGGTTTTTCGCCCCGTAAAGCACGGCGGGACGTGCCGTCCAGCGGGCGTCGCGGCGCCGGTTTTAGACGCGGGAGCGTCGCAAACCGGCCGCCGGTAACACGAGAGAGGCCCTCTGCGTGCTAATGGGCCGGCGAGGCTGAGTGCGCGGGACCGGGAATAGAGACCTGAGGGACGCCAGAGCAGCGGGTCGCGGCTCGGTACCGCAGCACGCGCCCACGTCCGCACGCAAATCTATCACACCTAAGGGTTTGGGTTGTGCGGGGGAAGAGGCGAAACTGCGAGGTCATCGGCCTCATCGGACTAGGGAAAGAGGTCGGCCGTGCCCTTTCAAAGGAACCATCCCGGCATGTGCCTGCAGCGATTTAGGGAAATCACGGAAAACCTAAATCAGGATGGCCGGACGCGGGCTTGAACCGTCGTCCTCCCGAATGCGAGTCCAGTGTGCTAACCACTGCGGCACCTCGCTCGGTATCACACCTAAGGGCTCGGGAAAAATATCTGGTGTCGAGTACTTTCATCTCGATACTTACTCTTCTTTTTTTAGCCGGCCGTTGTGGCCGAGCGCTTCTAGGCACTTCAGTCTGGAACGCGCGACCGCTACGATCACAGGTTCGAATCCTGCCTCGGGCATGGATGTGTGTGATGTCCTTAGGTTAGTTAGGTTTCAGCAGTTCTAAGTTCTAGGCGACTGATGACATCTGTTAAGAGCTACAGTGCTCAGAACCATTTGAACCTTACACTTTGTAAGAGGCTCATGATTAAGGAATTTGTTGCTAGCGCACTCGAGCAGGTGTAATTTCGATGGATTGCTCATGCGCTGCCTGCGATATGTAAGCTATAACAGAATCTCAGACCAGAGAGCAGTGTTGTGAGCAGTAGGAACTGTGTAGCCTGTCTAGCAGTTGTAGTAGTAGAAGGGAGCAGTCTTGTGTGTGGAGTTGGCTGGGACGGTCGTGGGGAGCGATGGCGGAGCCTGAGCGATGTAGTATAAGGTAAAAGGAGCCTTGCGTATATCTACTATGGTTATACCAAGCACCACGTAAATGTTTTTTAAAAAATCTCTTAGTAATAATCTTGCTTATAAAAATTAACTTTTGACTATTATTCATCCCAATTTAAAGAATTTACTAATTTCTTCAATCCATGGTCATCCTGATTATTGTAAAGAAAAAACAGTTGTTTCTTTTTATACATGACAAATCTATCGGCCAGAATTGCACAGGGCTGTGCCAGAGAAGATTAGTTTCATATAGGAGCATATATATATGCGTTATCCGTCGACTTAATTGAGGTAAGAATTTTCAATTTTTATTTCAGGGCCATGACGCAGCACAGCTGACGTCCAAAACTTACCAGTTTAAATTCACAGTCAGTTATTGAAAGATTATAAGTGAGCGACAATTTAATTGAGAGATTAGTCACATTTTGATTATTGGTAGGTTACGGAATTTATCTGTTGAGCAGTTACACTGAATGTGAATTATAGAATTATATTTTTTAATGTTGGGCGGTTATAACTTGTTTAGACAATACTTCTCAATAGATGACATTTTTCCGGTGTTTATACACTAAACCGCTACAGAAACTGGTACAGGCATGTTCATTCCAATAGAGAGATATGTAAACAGGCAGAATACGGCGCTTCGTTAGGCAACGCCTATACAAGACAACAAGTGTATGGCGCATGAATCAAGTTGTTAGATCGGTTACTGCTGCTACAATGGCAGGTTTTCAAGACTTAAGTGAGTTTGAGTGAGTTTGAACGTGGTGTTATAGTCGGCACACGAGCGTTGGAAAACAGCATCTCCGTATACGACCATTTCGCGAGTATGCCGTGAATACCAGGAATCCGGTAAAACATCAAACCTCCGACTTCGCTTCGGCCGGAAAAATATCCTGCAACAAAGGGACCGAAGACGACTGAAGGGAATCGTTCAACGTGGCAGAAGTGCAACCCTTCCGCAAATTGCTGCAGATTTCAATTCTGGGCCATCAACAAGTGTCAGCTTGCGAACCATTCGACCAAACATCACCGATATGGGCTTTCGGAGCCAAAGGCCCTATTGTGTACCCTTGATGACTGCACGACACAAAGGTTACGCCTCGCCTGGGCCCCTTAACACCGACAGCGGGCTGTTGATGACCGGAAACATGTTGCCTGATTAGACGAGTCTCGTTTCAACTTATATCGAGCGGATCGACAGAAACGGGTGTGAAGATAACGTCATGAATCCATGGACCCTGCGTGTCAGCAAGGGACTGTTCAAGCTGATAGAGGCTCTCTAATGGTGCGTGGCGTGTGCAGCTGGAATGATACGGGACCCCTGACACGTCTAAATACGACTCTGACAGGTGACAGGTACGTAAGCATCCTGTCTGATCACCTGCATCCAGTCATGTCCACTGTGCATGCTGACGGACTTGGCCAATTCCAGCAGGACAATGCGACACCTCACACGTCCAGTTTTGCTCCAGGAACACACTTCTGAGTTTAAACACCTCCGCTGGCCACCCGAGATATGAACATTATTGGGCATATCTGGGATGCTTTGCAGCGTGCTATTCAGAAGAGATCTCTGGTCCCGTTTACTCTTGCAGTCTTGTGGACAGTGCTCCAGGATTCATGGTGTCAATTGCCTCCAGCACTTATTCCGACCTTAGTCGGCTCCATGGCTGCCCACGTCCGTTGTTCGCTCCGACACCCTAACTACCGTCTCCTTTTCGCTAATGCGGCAGTCCGTATCCCACACCGGCGGCCGCGGTCAGGCCATACAATTGGGATCCGTGTTAGGTCACTCCTTAGTGAACTCGAGTCTTTGCCTCTTCCATCTGCTTTTCAGGTCCACCCACATACACCACCTTGGTGTATTCGTCGGCCGCAGCTTCGGCTGGACCTCTCACGATGGCAAAAGGATTCAGTTCCTCCTGCAGTCTCGCGCCGCCAATTTCTTGCTCTCCTCGACGCATCCCGCGACTCGGAGGCTATCTATACCGATGGCTCGATGGTTGATGGACGTGTGGGGTACGCTTAAGTTCATACGGACTATGTAGACCAGCGCTCCTTGCCGGAAGGCTGCACTGTTTACACCGCAGAGCCATTTTTCGTGTCCTTGAGCGTATTCGTAGCAGCACTGGAGAGTCTTGTCATTTGCATTGACTCTCTCACTACAGGCTCTTGACCAGTGCTACCCACGCCATCCCATTGTTGTTGCCGTCCAGGAGTCCGTTCATGCTCTTGAACAGCGTGGACGCTCAGTGGTGTTCATATGGACCCCGGGACACGTTGGGATATCGGGAAACGAACTCCCCGACAGGTTAGCTAAAGAAGCCACCCGCAAACTGCCGTTGGAGATCGGCCTCGCGGCAACTGATCTCCGACCGGTGTTACGCCGTCGGGTCTTTGGGATATGGGCAGACGAATGGCGCACTGTGTCTGCACCCAACAAGCTGCGGCGAGTCCATGCGGGCCTCTCGCAGGCATTCTGTTGTTCTGTGTAGGCTCCGCATTGGTCAGTCTTGGCTGGCGCACGGTCATCTGCTGTGTCGAGAGGACCGGCCCTCATTGTCGCTGTGGTGCAACCGTGACGGTCGCCCATATGTTGTTGGAATGTCCTCTTTTAACCGCCCTCAGACGAGCTTTTAATCTCCAGGCTGATTTATCATCTCTTTTAGGTGACAATGTCTCTGTGGCAGATCGGCTTTTAAGTTTTATTCGCGCAAGCGGCTTTTATAGGTCCATTTAATTTTATTACATCACCCTCTTTTGAGCTGTATCTTTTCTTAGTTTTGTGTTGTAATTTGACTCCACCCTACTCTTTTACGCTGGAGGTTTTAACGTGTTGCAGAGTGGCTGGCTCATCCTTTTATTTTCGTGATCAGCCAGCCACGATCCTCTGCTGTACAGTTTTAATTCTTTCTGCCTTTCTTCTCTATGTTGTTTTTGTTGCTGTGCTCTTTTTTCATTGTTTCTTTATTATTGACCTTGGGGGATTTTCTTCCCCTGGAATTTTTATCTTGTGCTTCGAATGACTAATGGATGGTTTCATTGTGCTCTGTGTGTTTATGAAACAAGGGACCGATGACCTATGCAGTTTGGTGCCTTTAATTCTCAAATCAACCAACCAACCAACTATGGTAGCCATTCGCGCCGTTTAAACATCATCTTTGCTGCTACGAGTTTGCGATAAATCTCTACACATGGCCATAGGTGCTCCCACAACAGATGATGGGTTGTCTCTGCTATATACATTTCTATCACAGACACACCGAATGATTCTAGTCATGATTTATTATATTTTTCATTATTTATCCTAAATTTTGGTCGGTTTGCTCAGCTCCGACACTTTCAACAAAACACGTGTGAACACCGACAGACCAACCGTTACAGGACCAGTTTGCGTGTGAGCGGCAGAGTGAGTGTATAAAAACGCATACGACGTTTTCGCAACGTCCTGTTCACTTAAAAGCGCAGGTAAACGGTTTAAATAATCATGGTGTTTCCACTGACGGCAATGTAGTATAGTAGAGGCAGTAAAAGATGAGCAGAAGAAGGAAACACACTGCCTGTCAAAAAATGACAAGCACACAGAAAACATGATGCAAGAAGGCATCTGGTATGACTTCAGGTCAAGGGGTTGTAGTGACTGAAGGCACAACATTATGCCAATGATATCCAAAGTCCTCGTGTGGTAACTCTCAGATGAGAGTATTGTCATGCCACTTTTCAACAGGACACTGCTTGTCTACACAAGGCACGTGTGGCTATGAACTTGCTGCAGCGTCTTGAAGTATCATTGTGGCCAGCAAGATACCCAGATTTGTCTCTGATATCATGTGACTCGAACTAGCTCAGATGACAACTCCACCCCACTGCAAGAATGCAGTTTATCAGGACCAGTTACCAAAGTTGTGTGTCATCTGGCTGCAAAAGAGAATACAAAAGCTATATGACAACCTTTCCATTCATGTCAGAATATGGAAAGAGGCCAAAAAGTTTGCTGCGTCATACTGGCAAGTTACCTCTTACTGTGGAGTTGTGTCTAAATTTGACTAAATGTTATACTGACTTGAATAACACTGTGTACTCTGTTAACTTATGAAGGTACATTTCGTTTCCTCCTCCCCCTCTGCAAACTTATCTTTTCTGTCAGGCACTGTGGAATGCAGATTTGGGCACGGTCGAATGAGGATTTGGGCAAACTTAAGATTGTCACTTAGCTACAATATCCTCCACACTTGACCCAAGATTCAAAAACTAAAATTTTCTGGCTCTTGTGCTCAGGCAAGGTGTTGCTCGAAAGCTAATCTTGCTGCTACCCCCAGCTCCAGAAGCAGTTTCTTTCTAAGCGATTTCGACTTTGGAATCATATTAGACATTAACACACGAAAGAAAAGGAATAGAGCAGTCGCCAATTTTGAACCTTGTAATATTAGTAATTTTCGCATCACAAATATTAACATATACTCAATAGTAAACGCCTGATGGCTTAAAGTCATCGAACAATTGTAAAGCAAAAGAAATGAACCATCGCATTGCAGCGACAGAGTCCATTATTCTTTATCTTTGCCGTTCTTGCGCGGTTCCTGTAAATCTCTATGTTCATGTATCGATTAATGGTATAAAAAAGAATTCTGTTGTTTCTATACAAATGTGGCATTTGGCACCTCACCTTTTACTGTTTGTATTCTGTGAAAGGCCGACGCGGACTTGTTGCGTTCCGCAACTGTATTTTATATTTTATGTGAAAATATTGAGTGAATATGGTAATTGCAATTTTTTCCAATCAGAAAACATGTAATTTCTTTTAACTGATTACGAACAGACAGCATCAAGAGGACATTTTGACTGTCATGTATAAAGAATTTAACCACAATGGTCGTCTATTGTAATTTAATATGAAAAGGCACGTAGCATTAAAAAAATGGCTCTGATGTCATTAGTCCCCTAGAACTTAGAACTAGTTAAACCTAACTAACCTAAGGACATCACACACATCCATGCCCGAGGCAGGATTCGAACCTGCGACCGTAGCGGTCTCGCGGTTCCAGACTGCAGCGCCTAGAACCGCACGGCCACTTCGGCCGGCATTAAAAAAAAGTTTGTTAAAGGTAAGTGTGCTTATGTTAGTAAATTAACCTTGATGATTTCCATCTCCGAATTTACCTGAATGAAAAGTATTTTGTGTTACTTCATCACCAGAAATTACTATCACGCTGATGGGCCGAACTCAGCACGAGGCAGAAGCAACATTATCGTTTTCCTATTATTTCTGAACCATTTTTTTTTAAATTGCGTAGTCTTGCATTTCTTTTAAAGTCCATAAATCTTCTGGTCCCTTAGTGTTGATCCGGGTATGACTACATGGCGACTATAAAAACACATAGAAATGATAATGTTTCTTCCGAAAGATCTCAAATATATCAATCTGCTGCTCTTATTCAGGTATTTAATGCTCAACGTATGTTATTAGAATAGTGTAATCAATCCCTGATTCTTTTGCTAAGTGGCCCAACAAAATATTTACTTTTTCGACATCAAAAAAAAAATTCTTTTTATTTTCGCGCCCCAAGAGAAACTTTACAACCTGTTCTACATGACTACTCTGCAATTCACATGTAAGTGCTTGGCAGAGGGTTCATCGAACCACAATCATACTATCTCTCTACTATTCCACTCCCGAACAGCGAGCGGGAAAAAACGAACACCTAAACCTTTCTGTTCGAGCTCTGATTTCTCTTATTTTATTTTGATGATCATTCCTACCTATGTAGGTTGGGCTCAACAAAATATTTTCGCATTCGGAAGAGAAAGTTGGTGACTGAAATTTCGCAAAAAGGTCTCGCCGCGAGGAAAAACGTCTATGCTTTAATGACTTCCATCCCAACTCGTGTATCATATGTGCCACACTCTCTCCCCTATAACGTGATAATACAAAACGAGCTGCCCTTTTTTGCACCCTTTCGATGTCCTCCGTCAATCCCATCTGGTAAGGATCCCACACTGTTCTGGCTGATCAAAGAGCTATGATGTGGCTTTATTTGGCAACGCCTGTGACACCAGTGCAGTCTGGTCCGTTGAATGACAAGCACCCATATGCCGTTGTAAAACCGGTAGTGGGGATCTTTTTGCGCATTTTACCATCTGGCGCGACATCTTCACTCACTGTCTTTATCATTTTGTTGTTTTGCTACACTGTATTCGCCCTTACGGAAGGCTCATGTTTAGAAGCCCGCCTTTGGCCTTCAGACTTTCCACTGTGAGAGCCCGGTGAGTCAGCAGCTTTGGAGGAAAAGTTGTACCGGTCCATATCTCATGCCCGCTGGCCGACGCCGGCTGGACAGCAGAACTTCCACTGTGGTCCGGTGCTGGCAGAAATAGCGCGCCACCGCTACACACCAGCGGCAACTGCTGTGCCGTAGGACGGCCCCGTATTCCTGGCTACCCGCGTAACTCAGTGCCGGGCGAGCGGCTTTACGTGCTCAGCGCGCGCCGCTCGGAATAGAAGGCGAAGCACTGAGCCGCTGGTGTGGACTGCCCGGGGGCACCCTCTGGAAATGAGGCTCTCCAACAGGCAGCGAAGTACTCCGTAGATGCATACTGGAGGGTGGTGGGACGAGTATGTCAACAACATAACATCTCCAGGGTTAGCCAGCACTGAGGCGACAGTACACGTAAAATGTGTATGTTACGGAAACGTCACCAAGTGCAGAGCCATGCTGAAGACTTGGCAACAAGGTCTGCGACAATCAGGCCACAATGGAGAATATACACTACTGGCCATTAAAATTGTTACACCACGAATATGACGTGCTACAGACTAGAAATTTAACCGACACGAAGAAGATGCTGTGACATGCAAATGATTAGCTTTTCAGAGCATTCACATAAGGTTGGCGCCGGTGGCGACACCTACAACGTGCTCACATGAGCAACGTTTCCAAGCGATTGCTCATACACAAACAGCAGTTGACCGGCGTTGCCTGGTTGTTGTGATGCCTCGTCTAAGGAGGAGAAATGCGGACCATCACGTTTCCGACTTTAATAAAGGTCGGATTGTAGCCTATCGCGATTGCGGTTTTATCGTATCGCGACACTGCTGCTTGCGTTGGTCGAGATCCAACGACTGTTAGCAGAATATGGTATCGGTGGGTTCAGGAGGGTAATACGGAATGCCGTGCTGGATCCCAACGGCCTCTTATCACTAGCAGTCGAGATGGCAGGCATCTTATCCGTATGGCTGTAACGGATCGTGCAGCCACGTCTGGATCCCTGAGTCAACAGATGGGGACGTTTGCAAGACAACAACCATCTGCACGAACAGTTCCACGACGTTTGCAGCAGCATGGACTATCAGCCCGGAGACCGGGGTTGCGGTTAACCTTGACGCTGCATCACAGACAGGAGCGCCTGCGACGGTGTGCACAACGACGAACCTGAGTGCATGAATGGCAAAACGTCATTTTTCCTGATAAATCCAGGTTCTTTTTACAGCATCATGATGGTCGCATCCGTGGTTGGCGACACCGCAGTGAACGCACATTGGAAACGTATATTTGTCATCGCCACACTGGCATATCACCCGGCGTGATGGTATGGAGTGCCATTGGTTACACGTCTCGGTCACCTCTTGTTCGCATTGACGGCACTTTGAAAAGTAGACGTTACATTTAAGATGTGTTACGACCCGTGGTTCTACCCTTCCTTCGATCCCTGCGAAACCCTACATTTCAGCAGGATAATGCACGACCGTATGTTGCAGGTCCTGTACGGCCCTTTCTGGATACAGATCTCTCACGAATTGAAAACGTCTGGTCAATGGTGGCCGAGCAACTGGGTCGTCACAATACGCCAGCCACTACTTTTGATGAACTGTGGTATCGTGTTGAAGCTGCATGGGCAGCTGTACCTGTACACGCAATCCAAGCTCTGTTTGACTCAATGCGCAGAAGTATGAAGGCCGTTATTACGGCCAGAGGTGGTTGTTCTGGGTACTAGTTTCTCAGGATCTATGCACTCAAACTGCGTGAAAATGTAATCACATGTCAGTTCTACCATAATATATTTGTCCTATGAATACCTGTTTATCGTCTACATTTCTTCTTGGTGTAGCAATTTTTATGGCCAGTAGTGTATTAACAGACTATGAACTCCATACATTTTCACAGCAGATATATTGCATATATACACATTAGGCTAGCAGACATCAGTCTTTGTTACCGAAAGGTCTTTTAAAACTGTACATAAGTATAAGGGAGTATTTTTAATGCAGCTGGTGTGTTGCCACTTGTAGGACTATACACCTGTACATAACCTAAGCTCTGCGTAGACTACACCCAAAACTGTTAGATCTAGCTTAATCAGATTACTCTTACTACGAACACAGAAGCAAGTGTGGTGTCAGGAGGTCAATACTGAGACATTCACTTTCAAATATCTTGTTGGTGGTTCTAACATCCAGCCTATCTCCTGCTCTTTTCCCTTATAAATTGTCAAACCATCTGTTTATATTTTCTTTTCACGAAAGTGTTTTTGATTCCAAACTGGAGAAAACTTGTTTCAGCATCTCTCTCTCTCTCTCTCTCTCTCTCTCTCTCTCTCTCTCTCACACACACACACACACACACACACACACACGATATAGACATCATGAATAGAAGTTGTTTTGAATATATACTTCGTTACGTTTGCAACATGCAGTTAAACGACCAAAGAGGAGGGAACACACATGAAGTTACAATATTTACGTTTCACAGTGCCTAAAGAAATGGCTGTACCGAGTGGCAAAAGAGTAACAGTGCATCACAAAAAAGGAGAAACATGGTGAACAACATGAAAAAGTTCAAAATACAAAATTGAGGTTATGTATCGGTAACAAAGTGGAAGTGCCCGACCTCGAGATCAGATAAGAGGAAAGGCAGACCACAGCAAACCGTAAGTAATTACTTATTTACATAAAAAATCGCGACGTGAACTTGTTTGGTAATCCAAAAATAACAAAACTGTATCTTTAGAGATCCCACTGATGATGCCCTAGCAAGAAAAGGGCGAAACGCGTCTGGGAAAAATAAATTAAGTTGAAGCAAGAAAAGGCGGTTTTCAGAAGGATATTTTCACTCTGCAGCGGAGTGTGCGCTTATACGAAACTTCCTGGCAGATTAAAACTGTGTTTTAATCTGCCAGGAAGTTTCGAAGCCGGTTTTATTTACAAAGCAAGTAGCAAAGTAATAGTTCAGCCAGATGTTCGCGCCTGATTGGCATAGCGTTTCGGAGGCGAAACTCGCCGCCATCATCAGGTGCTCGTAACGTGTTGAGCACCTGCCCCTTGCCGCCTCCCCCTGACCTCCTTTCTGCCGTCCGCTTCGCGTGGCGACTGAACAGTGTGGACTAGGTGTCGGTGGACATCGCACCGTATGCCCGGCAGACGCGTTTAATGTGCTTTCTTGCGGACTGTTTACAGTCGGCGGCGACGGCTATCTGGCGTCCAGCGGTCCCGCTCACGGCGCCGTAAACACCCAGCCCCGCCGTCATTTGCAGGCGTCTTTTAATGGCTGTCAAAGACACGAGGCGCCGCAGTGGGCCGGACGCTCACAGGCGAACGCGGACCTGAAGACGCCGGCCGCGTCTGTCGCCGAAACGACGTCTGGCACAGCTAAATCAGAGACGGCGCCTCCTGTGTGTCCCTGCCTTCCACCTCTCCTCTGTCGCCATCGCCCCAGCGGCGGCCATAAACCGCCTCGTAATACTCGTCTCCACAAAGGGGTGACCCTCGTACATACTACTGCTACGGAGCGGATCACACGTACCAACAGACATCCACAGAAATACTTTTAGTGGTTGTACCCCCACCGTGGACTTCGGCGTGGAGCGATCGCAGGCTACAGCGGCTCGTTCTCTGAAGCGCCCTGGACTATTGTGTACCACGGCATTTCCTCAGCGGATAAAGGAAAGAGCACTAAAGTAGCCTACTTCGAAGGTAGAAGCGGTGGCGGCAACATCTTAAGATACTGTCAGTGTATGGCGGTAGTAGAGAAGTGTGATGAAATTAGTGGTTCAAATGGCTCTGAGCACTATGGGACTTAACATCTGTGGTCATCAGTCCCCTAGAACTTAGAACTAATTAAACCTGACTAACCTAAGGACATCACACATATCCATGCCGGAGGCAGGTTTCGAACCTGCGACCGTAGCAGCAGCGCGGTTCCAGACTGAAGGGGCTAAAACCGCTCGTCCACAGCGGCCGGCGAGAAAACTTGTATTTCATGCCGAGCGGCTCCTCATAAGCCACAAACCGCGCCGATAAATGCCAAACGACGCCGTACTTGGTGTAAGGAGCGTAAACATTGGACAATTGAACAGTGGAAAAACTTTGTTTGGAGTGACATATGAGGGTACACAATGTGGCGATCCGATAGCAGGGTGTGGGTATCGAGGATGCGCCGTGATCGTCATCTGACAGTGTATGAAGTGTCAACAGTAAAATTCGGAAGCGGTGGTGTTATGGTGTGGTTGTGTTTCTCATGGAGGGCTCTTGCATCCCTTGTTGTTTTACGTGGCACTATCACAGCACAGACATACACTGATGTTTTAAGCACCATCTTGCTTCCCACTGTTGAACAGCAATTCAGGGATGGCGATTGCATCTTTCAACACGATCGAGCACCTGTTCATAATGCACGGCCTGCACAGAGTCCTGACCTGAATCCTACAGAACACCTTTGGGATGTTTTGTAATGCCGACTTCGTCCCAGAGCTCACCGACCAACATCTATACCTCTCTTCACTGGAGCACTCCGTGAAGAATGGGCTGCCATTCCCCAAGAAACCTTTTTAGCATATGACTGAACGTATGCCAGCGAAAGTAGAAGCTGTCATTAAGACTAAGGAGGGTGCCACGAAGTTTTAAGTTATTTTCAGCCAGGTGTCCGTATACTTTTGATCGCATAGTGTATATATGTATCCTATAAGGATCTATATCTACGTCTACACCTACATGGCTACTGGCCAAATCCTCCTTAAGTGCGTAGCAGTGGGTTCATCGAACCATCTTTACAACAATTCTGTTATTCCACTCTGGAACAGCACGCGGAAAAAACGAACACCTGTTACGGCAAGTTGAAAAAGAGAAAGGAAGAGAAAGAAATTGGGTGACATACACTCCTGGAAATGGAAAAAAGAACACATTGACACCGGTGTGTCAGACCCACCATACTTGCTCCGGACACTGCGAGAGGGCTGTACAAGCAATGATCACACGCACGGCACAGCGGACACACCAGGAACCGCGGTGTTGGCCGTCTAATGGCGCTAGCTGCGCAGCATTTGTGCACCGCCGCCGTCAGTGTCAGCCAGTTTGCCGTGGCATACGGAGCTCCATCGCAGTCTTTAACGCTGGTAGCATGCCGCGACAGCGTGGACGTGAACCGTATGTGCAGTGGGGCGTGAGGTCTCCACAGTACATCGATGTTGTCGCCAGTGGTCGGCGGAAGGTGCACGTGCCCGTCGACCTGGGACCGGACCGCAGCGACGCACGGATGCACGCCAAGACCGTAGGATCCTACGCAGTGCCGTAGGGGACCGCACCGCCACTTCCCAGCAAATTAGGGACACTGTTGCTCCTGGGGTATCGGCGAGGACCATTCGCAACCGTCTCCATGAAGCTGGGCTACGGTCCCGCACACCGTTAGGCCGTCTTCCGCTCACGCCCCAACATAGTGTAGCCCGCCTCCAGTGGTGTCGCGACAGGCGTGAATGGAGGGACGAATGGAGACGTGTCGTCTTCAGCGATGAGAGTCGCTTCTGCCTTGGTGCCAATGATGGTCGTATGCGTGTTTGGCGCCGTGCAGGTGAGCGCCACAATCAGGACTGCATACGACCGAGGCACACAGGGCCAACACCCGGCATCATGGTGTGGGGAGCGATCTCCTACACTGGCCGTACACCTCTGGTGATCGTCGAGGGGACAGTGAACAGTGCACGGTACATCCAAACCGTCATCGAACCCATCGTTCTACCATTCCTAGACCGGCAAGGGAACTTGCTGTTCCAACAGGACAATGCACGTCCGCATGTATCCCGTGCCACCCGACGTGATCTAGAAGGTGTAAGTCAACTACCCTGGCCAGCAAGATCTCCGGATCTGTCCCCCATTGAGCACGTTTGGGACTGGATGAAGCGTCGTCTCACGCGGTCTGCACGTCCAGCACGAACGCTGGTCCAACTGAGGCGCCAGTTGGAAATGGCATGGCAAGCCGTTCCACAGGACTACATCCAGCATCTCTACGATCGTCTCCATGGGAGAATAGCAGCCTGCATTGCTGCGAAAGGTGGATATACACTGTACTAGTGCCGACATTGTGGATGCTCTGTTGCCTGTGTCTATGTGCCTGTGGTTCTGTCAGTGTGATCATGTGATGTATCTGACCCCAGGAATGTGTTAATAAAGTTTCCCCTTCCTGGGACAATGAATTCACGGTGTTCCTATTTCAATTTCCAGGAGTGTACATGTGTGTATGATAAATCTCTTCCCTCAAAAATATTTCCGTCGTCCATACCTGCTGCGTGTTACCACAGAGGACGTGTCACTAACCTCATTTGAACTAAGATCGCAGTACACGCAAGGTGCCCACTAGCCGCCATCGCCATGACTGGAGCGCCTAACAGACGTACACCAACCTGCAGTCTTCCGTGATTGTTGCCCCCTGCTCAGTAAACAGCACGCAGGCTGTGAATCCGTCATCTTGAAACTGTAATAAACTCTTAGCGAGCAACTGTTATTTTTCAGAATTTATTGAGTTCCCAATCAGTTAATTTATACGGAATGCTACTAGCTTTTTATTGGCGGAACACGAGACACTGAACAATTACATTCCACTTTAGAGTCACAAATTATTTCTAATCTTCAACAAATTATTGAACAGCGCATTTACGTAAATACTATCAGATTGTTCTCAGTTACACGTCCACATAGCCATAGATTGCTAATAAAGTCTTAACTAGGACCAACCGAGGCATATAACATGTCTGTGCTCCGAGGTTTTCCAGTCAGCTCTGATCTTATAGGCGAACTACTTCGCCCGCCATCAGACTCAGGTGCCATCCGAAAGTGACCGAAGTGCTTCGTCTGCCTTTTCGTTTTGCAGCTGTTGGTTAGTGACACTTGTGAAAGAATGTAGTGACAGCACTCTATTGACAGATGCTTTAGATCTTAACTGCAAGTAAATACGCTGTTCAGTTTGTCTAATATTAATAACAGGATATTATAATTTTGGGGCGTAGCTTGCGAACGCAGCAGCCAATCACGGAGAAGAACCACAATTTAGGCGGTCTTTCTCGCTATTCCCGTACCTAACCAACCATCCGTTATCGCAACCTCACTCCCCATTACGCCATGTTGCTACTGCTGCCTTCTCAAGCGCTATACGAAGAGCTTCTCATAGCCGCATATGATGGCTGTAAAGCCAGAAATATTACACTATTTCTCTCCGTGCGAGCTCTGACTTCGCTTATTTTATTATAAGGACCGTTTCTCATCATTAAGGTCGGCGTCAACAAAATGTTTCAGCGTTCGGAGGACAAAGTTGGCGATTGAAATTTCGTCAGAAGACCCCACCGCAACGCCTCACGCCTTTGTTGTAACTATGTCAAATCTCGTATCACGTCCGTGACACTCTCTCCTCAATTTCTCACTAATACAAAACGTGCTACCCTTCTTTGAACTTTATCGATGTAATCCGTTAATTACATCTGGTAAGGCTCCCACATCGCGCACCAGTACCCCTGAAGAAGGCAGACAAGCGTAATGTAGGCAGTCCCTTTAGTAGATCTTCTAAGTGATCTGGCAATAAAACGCTTTCTCTGGTTCGTCTTCCCAACAACATTTTCTATATACTCTTTCCAATTTCTTCGTAACTGTCATTGCTATGTATTTAGTTCAATTTTCGGGCTTTATATTTGATTGATTTATCGTGTAACCGAAGTGTAACGCACTGCTTTTAGCACTCATATGGATCACCTCACACTCTTCATTATTTAGGGCCAACTGCCAACTTTTACACCACACAGGTATCTCATCTAAACCGTTTTTCATTAGGTTTTGATCTCCTGATGACTTAACTAGACGATAACTGTAGCATCATCTGCAAAAACCCTAGTACCACGGCTCGATTGCATCTTAAATCGTTTATACACATAAGGAACAGCAGAGGGGATACAGCACTACCTTGGACAATGCCAGAAATCACTTATGTTTTATTCGATGACTTTCCGTCAGTTACTACGAACTGTGTGTGACCTCTGACAGAAAATCACGGATCCAATCGCATAACTGAGAAGCACGTAATTTTATTACAATTTGATTGTAAGATACGGTGTCAAAAGGCTTCTGGAACTCTGGAAATACGAAATGAAATTAGAATCCCTTGTCAATAGCACTCTACAGTTCGTGTGAGTGAAGAGCTAGTTGTGTTAACCACGAACGACGTTTTCCAGATTCGTCTTGGCTGCGTGTCAAAAGACCGTTCTCTTCGAGGTGATTCATAATGTTCTAACGCAATATATGTTCCCATATCCTGCTTCATATAGACGTTAATGATTTGGGCCTGTAATGTAGTGGATTACTCCTGCTACCCTTCTTGAATATTGGTGTGACCTGTGCAAGTTTCCGGTCTTTCAGTACGGATCTTTCCTCTAGCGAGCGGTTGTATATGATTGTTAAGTATGGAGCTATTGCGTCAACGTGCTCTGAAATGAATGTTTTATTAAGTGATTTAAGTTGCTTCACTACTCCGAAGGTATCTGTTTCTAAGTTACTAATGCTGGAAGATGTCCTTGAATCGAATTTTGGAATATTTGCCCTTATTTCGAAAGGCTGTGTTTAGTAAGTCTGCTTTGGCAGGACTGTCATCGGTAGTATTTCCGTTGCTATCGCGCAGACGAGGCTTCGACTGTGTGTTGCCGCTAGCGTATTTTACGTATGACCAGAATTTCTTTGGTTTTCCTGCCTCGCTTCGAGAAAAAGTTTCGTCGTGGAAACAACTATAACCATCTCGCATTTAAGTCCGCTTTAAATTTCGAGCTTGTGTAAAATACCGCCAATCTTGAGGATTTTACATTCGTTTAAATTTGACGTGCTTCTTTCGTTGTTTCTACAACCGCGTTCTGACCTGGTTTATGTACCAATGGGCAACAGCTCCGTTGTTTGCTAATATATTTGGTATAAATCTCTCGATTGCTGTCGATATTATTTCCTTGAAGTGAAGTTTGTGAAAAATATCGTTATTTTCGGCGCACGCACACGTACCAATGCTGCAACAAACAGGTCAGACACCAAAGGGTCACGGCACGTTCGGTCGACGGGACTGGGTAGTACCCCGGACGTAAGTCCTTGTGACTTCGATTTGATTGCGAACATGAAGGAACCACTTCATGGCATTCGCTTCAGAACAGTTCCAGAGATTCGACAGGCAGTAGACCGCTCCATTCGCACCGTCAACAGAACAGGCTCTGCTAACGGTGTACTACGCCTTCAACATCGCTGGCAACGAGATCTACACAACGCTGGTGACTACTTTGAAGGACAGTAACAGGTGCAAACATGTACCTCTTTTCTATCGGTTGTGAATAAATAGTTACCACTATGTAAGCTCCAACCCTCGGACTTAAATATCGAGAAACATTGGAATAATCATAAAAACATGTACACTCCTTTCCTCTTACAGATGAAGTAGAAGCTTCGTGTGCAGTACACAGATTACTGTAGAATCTGAAAGATGAAGATGATTATGCGTTAAAGTGAAGCAATTATCAGACAAAATGGCTCAAATAGCTCTGAGCAACATGGGACTTAACATCGAAGGTCATCAGTCCTCTAGAACTGAGAACTACTTAAATCTAACTAGCCTTGGACATCACACACGTCCATGCCCGAGGCAGGATTCGAACCTGCGACCGTAGCAGTAGCGCCGTTACAGACTTAAGCGCCTAGAACCGGTCGGCCACACCTGACGGAAATTATCAGACAAAATAGTTCAGTCTTAGATGCTTTGAAATATTACAAATTAATTTACATTAAATGTATTGGCAATTGCAAATATGGATAACCATCAGTTGTAGAATGGAGTGACGACAATGAAAATTTGTGCCGCACCGGGGCTCGAACCCGGATTTCCCATTTATCGCGAGTGGCTGCCTTACCATTTGGCTACCCGTGCACGACTCACAGCCATATCCAAACTTCCATATGTCGTCAACCATGGGCCGATAATCCGTACTCGCACATCCGCTACGCATATTTCCGTACAGATGCAGCATTTTACATTAAAGTAGCTTGCTTTGGATCGCAGTTCAGAATAACACAGGAACTGCAATGCCATTCATTTAAGAAGATCCGTGTTCCACACATTTAAGAAGAATTTTTTTTTCCATTCTGATCAGGCTCTATCATTTTTCTCCTCAATTAAATCTCCAACATATTATGAGGATGGAGAAAAGATAGTAGCACAGAAATATACTTTTCTTCACACCAAACATTTCCCTATGTATCTCTAGTGATCGATTTAAAACAACTAATGAGCGAACGACATTGACCAAAAGCACTGAAATGCCGGGTTCTCAGAACTGTCAGTGCCGGATTCTCCGAACTGATGACTTAGGTTTGACGACAGTTACCTAAAAAAATCACGACCAATAATGGAACTGTAAGTAGGCTGTTTAGGTGTTTATGTTGGTAACGCCACGTAACGCTCTGTATGCAGATCACTGACTGTGCTGTGTGCAGTCTGTGTTGCGCAGTTGGAGGTGAGCCGCCAGCAGTGGTAGATATATATACAGGGTGTTGCAAAAAGGTACGGCCAAACTTTCAGGAAACATTGCTCACACACATCTTGTGTGTACTTGTAAAGGCACATGTTCTAGCACCATAGGTAGAGTATCCCGTATGATTATATATATATATATATATATATATATATATATATATATATATATATATATATATATATATATATATATAGGGAGAGAGAGAGAGAGAGAGAGAGAGAGAGAGAGAGAGAGAGAGAGAGATTCAGTGTCGTCAGTACTTAGAATCTATTATTTAGCTGGCAGTATTGGCGCTCGCTGTATTGCAGCAGTTCGAGTAACGAAGATTTTTGTGAGGTAACTGATTCATGAAAGGTATAGGTTATTGTTAGCCAGGGCCATTCTTTTGTAGGGATTATTGAAAGTCAGATTGACAGTGTGTCAGTTTAGTTCAAAATGGTTCAAATGGCTCTGAGGACTATGGGACCTAACTGCTGAGGTCATCAGTCCCCTAGAACTGAGAACTACTTAAACCTAACTAACCTAAGGACATCACACAACACCCAGTCATCACGAGAAAGAGAAAATCCCTGACTCCGCCGGGAATCGAATCCGGGCACGGGAATCGAGAACGCTACCGCACGACCACGAGCTGTGGAGCACCAGCACAGTCATTCATAATTTTTCAACGGCACGTTTCATAAAACAAACGGGAGGTGCAAGGAAAATTGGAAGAGCGACAGTCTCCAGCCTAAACCGGGGAAGTTTGCAAGTATCAGCGTTTCTTTCGCCTCCTTAATTGTGTGCTCTCACCGCAATCTCGCTTAACTCTCATGTGCGCGCGCGAAGGGGCGAAGATGCGAAGATTGCAGGATATGGGGTGAACTCGAGGCCATCAGCTCGTGGCTACTGCGAGCGTTGCCTGTGTGCGAGGAAAAGGCGGGAGTTTTGTGGCAACACCACAGCAACTGGCTGGTTAGCCGGTGACCCGGTGTGGCAGCTGAACAAACACCGGGGAGCTCCTCGCCGCAGCTGCCGTCCAGCCGCTCTGCTGAGATCCCCTGGCAGAGGAAGCCCCGCCTACGCAGCAGGTGGCCGGTACACCAGCCCTGTCTGAAGACCGCAATGCGAACTGCGGCAGGCTCACCTGCTAAACCACCAGGACCGTGCGCCCTTGTTCTCCAAACAGGGCGTTTACTATGCGTCGAAACGAAAATGGGAAATAGACGGCAACGAAGCAAGCAAATAATCCATCAAACATACACTCCTGGAAATTGAAATAAGAACACCGTGAATTCATTGTCCCAGGAAGGGGAAACTTTATTGACACATTCCTGGGGTCAGATACATCACATGATCACACTGACAGAACCACAGGCACATAGACACAGGCAACAGAGCATGCACAATGTCGGCACTAGTACAGTGTATATCCACCTTTCGCAGCAATGCAGGCTGCTATTCTCCCATGGAGACGATCGTAGAGATGCTGGATGTAGTCCTGTGGAACGGCTTGCCATGCCATTTCCACCTGGCGCCTCAGTTGGACCAGCTTCGTGCTGGACGTGCAGACCGCGTGAGACGACGCTTCATCCAGTCCCAAACATGCTCAATGGGGGACAGATCCGGAGATCTTGCTGGCCAGGGTAGTTGACTCACACCTTCTAGAGCACGTTGGGTGGCACGGGATACATGCGGACGTGCATTGTCCTGTTGGATCAGCAAGTTCCCTTGCCGGTCTAGGAATGGTAGAACGATGGGTTCGATGACGGGTTGGATGTACCGTGCACTATTCAGTGTCCCCTCGACGATCACCAGAGGTGTACGGCCAGTGTAGGAGATCGCTCCCCACACCATGATGCCGGGTGTTAGCCCTGTGTGCCTCGGTCGTATGCAGTCCTGATTGTGGCGCTCACCTGCACGGCGCCAAACACGCATACGACCATCATTGGTACCAAGGCAGAAGCGACTCTCATCGCTGAAGACGACACGTCTCCATTCGTCCCTCCATTCACGCCTGTCGCGACACCACTGGAGGCGGGCTGCACGATGTTGGGGCGTGAGCGGAAGACGGCCTAACGGTGTGCGGGACCGTAGCCCAGCTTCATGGAGACGGTTGCGAATGGTCCTCGCCGATACCCCAGGAGCAACAGTGTCCCTAATTTGCTGGGAAGTGGCGGTTTAGTCCCCTACGGCACTGCGTAGGATCCTACGGTCTTGGCGTGCATCCGTGCGTCTCTGCGGTCCGGTCCCAGATCTACAGGCACGTGCACCTTCCGCCGACCACTGGCGACAACATCGATGTACTGTGGAGACCTCACACGCCACGTATTGAGCAATTCGGCGGTACGTCCACCCGTCCTCCCGCATGCCCACTATACGCCCTCGCTCAAAGTCCGTCAACTGCACATACGGTCCACGCCCACGCTGTCACGGCATGCTACCAGTGTTAAAGACTGCGATGGAGCTCCGTATGCCACGGCAAACTGGCTGACACTGACGGCGGCGGTGCACAAATACTGCGCAGCTAGCGCCATTCGACGGCCAACACCGCGGTTCCTGGTGTGTCTGCTGTGCCGTGCGTGTGATCATTGCTTGTACAGCCCTCTCGCAGTGTCCGGAGCAAGTATGGTGGGTCTGACACACCGGTGTCAATGTGTTCTTTTTTCCATTTCCAGGAGTGTATGTTTGGGGACTAGCGGTTTCCCGAGTATGACGCTTTACATGACCACCCCATAACATAGTCCGTGGGAATCCGAACTGCAGATTTGCACTTGAGGACCAACACAAATAAACGGAGATGGTTCAAATGGCTCTGAGAACTATGCGACTTAACTTCTGAGGTCATCAGTCGCCTAGGACTTAGAACTACTTAAACCTAACTAACCTAAGGACATCACACACATCCATGCCCGAGGCAGGATTCCATCCTGCAACCGTAGCGGTCGCTCGGCTCCAGACTGCAGCGCCTAGAACCGCACGGCCAATCCGGCCGGCTAAACGGAGATTAACGGATTGTAATTCGTACACGAAAACTGCATATACGCTGTTAGACACCTTTTGTATTTTACAGTTCGTGACTGATACGTGCTGGGATGACGTTTATCGTAGAAGCAAGTGAAGCAGTATGTTTTGTACATGCTTGCACGTTCAGAGACCGCGAATAGTTACAAATGAAAGAAAAACAACCCTCTGTCATTATTTTCAACAAATTGACCTGGTTTCAGCACTGCTAACATTGTCTTCCTCAGAACTTAAATTAAAGAATGGTCTATATGCTATAACATGGTCACAGAATTATGACTAAAAACGTATGATAGGGTATAAGTAAGAAATCATCGTGAAGGACTAGCAGTACCTATAGCTCATTTATAAAATAATAAATGTGTAAAAAGGGCATTAGTCACAAAGATATTTAAGATAAAAAAAACTGTGATGGCGAGCCACTAAGGGCTCCTCGTTACTTGCGTGGAGCAGGTTGCAAAACGAACTGAGGTGCCCGCGTTAACACATGCGGCCAGGTTAACATGGCACTGCAACGAGCTCACCATCTAGTAGCCGTAGGTACGCTAGGCAGTTCTTTTATCGAGTCTAACTCAAAAAAATATTTCTTTACTCCTTTCGTGGGGCCTGTCTCTTATCACATCCAACGCATTGGTAGAAACAAATACGATTGCAACGTTGCTCTTTCTATTAATAACATCATCATGATCATCATCATTTAAGACTGATTATGCCTTTCAGCGTTTAGTCTGTAGCATAGCCCCCCTTATAAAATTCCTCCATGAGCCCCTATTCAGTGCCAACATTGTTGCCTCTTCTGATGTTAAACCTATTACTTCAAAATCATTCTTAACCGAATCCAGGTACCTTCTCCTTGGTCTGCCCCGACTCCTCCTACCCTCTACTGCTGAACCCATGAGTGTCTTCGTTAACCTTGCTTCTCCCATGCGTGTAACATGACCCCACCATCTAAGCCTGTTCGCCCTGACTGCTACATCTATAGAGTTCATTCCCAGTTTTTCTTTGATTTCCTCATTGTGGACACCCTCCTGCCATTGTTCCCATCTACTAGTACCTGCAATCATCCTAGCTACTTTCATATCAGTAACCTCAACCTTGTTGATAAGGTAACCTGAATCCACCCAGCTTTCGCTCCCATACAACAAAGTTGATCGAAAGATTGAACGGTGCACAGATAACTTAGTCTTGGTACTGACTTCCTTCTTGCAGAAGAGAGTAGATCGTAGCTGAGCGCTCACTGCATTAGCTTTGCTACACCTCGCTTCCAGTTCTTTCACTAATAACAATTTGAAAAAACAAAAAAAAAACAAAAAACTTCATTCACAGTTTACATTGTATGTTTCCCCCCCCTTTTTTTAGAAAATTCGTGTGTCTACAAAATTGTCTGCGATACTTGCTCCTCTTACTATATACAACAAACAGGACGTGCCTAAACTACTAGATATAAAGAACACTTGCTATGATAAAATGGCACTGGCCCCTAAAAATCGTCTTTTGCCGACCATCTTCTAATTACAGGTCATCCACCTAAAGCCATCTACGACAGCAGCATTTTGCTCACCGAAAAGAAAGGACGTAGACCAGATATTCTAGAAGAATTAGGGATTTTCAAGCATTTTGCTCGAAATGATCGCGTCATCCTTAACGAACTGCTACAGCTACGTAACAAAAATTTTTTCAGCGGTAAAACGCGTTACTCGATATCTGACATCGGGTCTCCTTCTCCATGTTGCCAAAACTTTCTTTTCCTTCTAAGGTAGTCCTATGTTTTTCAGTTATCAAATGTTACTTGGCTGCATTTCACATCAATATTGCTTTCTACAAGTTGTCATTCAGTCCTACTTACACCTACATAATGTTTTCATGTTTTATCTTATTGTTATAAGCTTTGATGTAGACAAAATGTTATGTTGTACGCTACCACCAAACAAACATTGCTTTCCATTATGTGCTAAACACTGTTTATTTATAATCATTTCTGCCTATATTTCGATGTGAAGTAGCCTAATTGTATCTACGGCTACTACACGGTGCGCTCGTTGCAGTGCCATGTTCACCGGGCCGCATTTGTTTACGCGGGCACTTCAGCCCGTTTTACAACCTGCTCCACGCAAGTAACGAGCAGTCCTCAGTGGCTCCCCATCACAGTTTTCTTTATCTTAAATACCTTTGTGACTGATGCCCTTTTGGCATATTTATTATTTTATAAATGACCTATAGGTACTGCCAGTCCTTCACGATGATTCCGTACTTACACCCTATCACACGTTTTTAGCCATAACTCTGTGACCAAGTTATAGAATATAGACGATTCTTTAATTTACGTTCTGAGGAAGACAATCTTAGCAGTGTTGAAACCAGGTTAATTTGTTAAAAATAGTGACAGAGGGCTGTTTTTCTTTCAATTTTAAGTGAAGCAGTAATTTTGTGGAAATCTTGCACACGTTATAAACGACGCATTTTCACAATTCTATGGTTGTTTTAAACTTCCTATAGAAAAACAAACCTCGTTTACGTCCGTAAAAGCTTATCTCTCATTGCACATTTGCCAAGAAACTACCACTCACAAGGCAAAATTTCCCCAAATACTGACAAGAATAGTTGATGATGCACGGGGTGTGTCCTGGAAGTTAAGTTCCGATCGGTCATGAAACGGAAACGACAGTGAAAATCCGTTGAAGCTTTTTTCGGATGAATCCACGTTCTGTTTACAGCATCATCATGGTCGCAGCCGTGTTTCGCGAAGCCGCGGTGAACGCACATTGAAGCGTGTATTCGTCATCGCCACACTGGCGTATCACCCGTCGTGATGGTATGGGGTGCCATTGGTTACACGACTCGGTCACATCTTGTTCGCAGTAACGGCACTTTGAGCAGTGCACGTTACATTTCCGATGTGTTACGACCCGTGTCTCTACCCTTCATTCGATCCATGCGAAACCCTACATTTCAGCAGGATAATGCACGACCGAATGCTGCAGGTCCTGTACGGGCCTTTCTGGATACAGAAAAAGTTCGACTGCTGCCCTGGCCAGCTCTTTCTCCAGATCTCTCACCAACTGAAAACGTCTGGTCAATGGTGGCCGAGCAACTGGCTCGTCGCAGTACGCCAGTCACTACTCTTGATGAACTGTAGTATCGTGTTGAAGCTGCATGGGCAGCTGTACCTGTGCACGCCATCCAAGCTCTGTTTGACTCCATGCCCAGGCGTATCAACGCCGTTATTACGGCCAGAGGTGGTTGTCCTGGATACTGATTTCTCAGGATCTGTGCACCCAAACTGCGTGAAAATGTAATCACATGTCAGTTCTCGTATAATATATCTGCCCAATGAATACCCGTTTATCATCTGCATTTCTTATTGGTGTAGCTATTTTAATGGCCGGTAGTGTGTTTATGGTCAAGCCCTCACTTATCACAAACTCGGACGAAACCGGTGATGACCAGCGGGCGTGGTCCACTTATAAGCCCGCGCTGCCACGCCTAGAAGCGAGTACTGCGAAGTGCAAAATGCCGTGTAAAATGCTGGCACGGATTACGTCGTTGCATATAACGTACACGTGTTAAAACCCAGTGGTACAATGCAGGCCATTGAGGGCGTTTCGGTACCAGTGTGACGCGTCATTATCAAGTTCGGTTGAGCCCGGCTGGCGGGGGAAGCACGGCTGTAGACGCAGTCCATCAGATTCGCCCCGTGTCGCGAGCCGCTAGAGAGGCGGAGGCGGCGCGCGCGACATCTGTCGGCGGCGGCGGGAACCCGGTGCGCGGCCCGCGGCTGACCTGTAACCTTTCTGCGCCCGGGGTCCCCACCTCGCTCTCTGCAAACTCCTGCAGAACTCATTATCTCTGCGTTAGTGCCACATGCCCGGCGGAAGAATCGCCTTTTGCCGTCTCGCTAGTGTGCTGAAGACGCGCATCTTGTTATTCTGTCAACCACCTGCCAGAAACTTCTTTCCCTTTCTTTTCCGCATTTGTGTTCTGCCAACCCCCTTATACGAAGGGCGTTTGAAAAGTGAGTGCAAAAATGAAAACTACTTACGTGTTTGGGGTAAATATTTTTTTTATTTTTCGATGTAGTCTCCTTTTATAATTATACACTTTGTCCAAGGCTGTTCTGATTTGTTGATCCCTTCCGAATAATAGAGATTGTCCAAGTCTGTAAAATAGCTATTAGTTGCTGCAATCACCTACTCGTTTGGATAAAATCTTTGTCCCGCCAGCCACTTCTACAAATTGACGGACAAATAGTAGTCCGAGGGAGCCAAGTCTGCAGAATAAGGGGGGGGGGGGGGATGTGAAACGAGTTGGAATCCTATTTCCATTAATTTTGAGACCACAATTGCTGAGGTGTGTGCCGGTGCCCTGTCGTGATTGAAAAGGAGTTTTTAGCGGTCCAATCGTCGGCGTTTTTCTTGCAGCTCGGATTGCAAAAGGTCCAATAACGATTAATAATATTCACCTCTAATAGTTTACCCTTTTGCAGGAAGTCGATGAGGATTATCCCTTCGAAATGACAGTCGCCATAACCTTTCCGGCCGAAGGAATGGTCTTCGCCTTTTGTGGTGCAGATTCTCCCTTGGTAACTCCTTTTTTAGATCATTGTTTGGTCTCAGGAGTTTAGTAATGTATCCATGTTTCATCCACAGTGACGCAACGACGCTTAAAGTCCTGAGGATTCTTCCTGAAAAGCTGCAGACGATCCTTGCAACACTTCACACGATTCCGTTTTTGGTCAAGCGTGAGCAACCGCGGAACCCATCTTGCGGATAGCTCTCTCATGTCCAAATGTTTATGCAAAATATTTTGTATCCGTTCATTCGAGATGCCCACAACACTTGCAATCTCACGCACCTTCACTCTTCTATCATCTGTCACCGTATCATGGATTTTATCAGTGATTGCTGGAGTCGTAAGCCGGCCGCGGTGGTCTCGCGGTTCTAGGCGCGCAGTCCGGAACCGTGCGACTGCTACGGTCGCAGGTTCGAATCCTGCCTCGGTCATGGATGTTTGTGATGTCCTTAGGTTAGTTAGGTTTAAGTCGTTCTAAATTCTAGGGGACTAATGACCACAGCAGTTGAGTCCCATAGTGCTCAGAGCCATTTTTTTTTTTTGGAGTCGTAACCTCCACAGGGTCTCCAGAACGTTCAGCATCACCTGTGCCGATATGGCCACTCCGAAAATTTTGAAACCACTTACAAATTGTTCTAATCGAAGGTGAGGAGTCATGGTAATGTTTGTCAAGCTTGTTTTTGGTCTCCTGAGGCGCTTTGCCTTTCATAAAGTAATGTTTATTCACCACACGAAACTCGTTTTCGTCCATTTTTTGACAGTCACTCGATTCCTTGATTCACGCGAATGCCAAACACAAAGAAATAGACCAATATGGCTGAAACTTGGTGTGCGTTCTTTCCAAAGATGCTACTAACTAAATATGATCTCGATAAGAAACTGTGTAGTCCACGTGCAATATGTGCAACAACATGGACAGTATGAGCTCAGGAGCGCCGTCGTCCAGTGGTTAGCGTGAGCATCTGCGGAGCGAGAGGTCCTTGGTTCAAGCCTTCCCTTTATCCGTCATACACCAACCCAACATCTTCGATGGTATCTGTGGGAATTAAGCTATGGGCTTAGGGCATGACTCCGTACATAAGGTACCGTCCCATAGTACTGGAGACATGAAAACTTCTTAATATTGTTTTTACTTACAAGGGAACCTCCCCATCGCACCCCCCTCAGATTTAGTTATAACTTGGCACAGTGGACAGGCCTTGAAAAACTGAACCGTAGGTGTCTAGAAGAGCGTAGCGTTCCAAAAGATTGGAAAAGGGCACAGGTCATACCCCGTTTTCAAGAAGGGGCGTCGAGCAGATGTGCAGAACTGTACACCCATATCTCTAACTGTCGATCAGTTGTAGAATTTGCAACACGTATTATGTTTGAGTATAATGACTTTTCTGGAGACGAGAAATCTACTCTGTAGCAATCAGCATGGGTTTCGAAAAAGACGATCGTGTGAAATCCAGCTAGCGCTATTCGTCCACAAGACTCAGAGGGCCATAGACGCGGGTTCACAGGTAGATGCCGTGTTTCTTGACTTCCGCAAGGCGTTCTATACAGTTCCCCACAGTCGTTTAAGGAACAAAGTAAGAGCATATGGACTATCAGACCAGTTGTGTGATTGGATTGACGAGTTCCTAGATAACAGAACGCAGCGTGTCATTCTCAGTGGAGAGAAGTCTTCCGAAGTAGGAGTGATTTCAGGTGTGCCGCAGGGGAGCGTCGTAGGACCGTTGCTATTCACAATATACATAAATGACTTGGTGGATGACATCGGAAGTACACTGATGCTTTTTGCGGATGATGCTGTGGTATATCGAGAGGTTGTAACAATGGAAAATTCTACTGAAATGCAGGAGGATATGCAGCGAATTGACGCATGGTGCAGGGAATGGCAATTGAATCTCAATGTAGACAAGTGTAATGTGCTGCGAATACATAGAAAGAAAGATCCCTTATCATTTAGTTGCAAAATAGCAGGTCTGCAACTGGAAGCAGTTAATTCCATAAATTATGTGGGAGTAGGCTTTAGGAGTGGTTGCAAATGGAATGACCATATAATATTAATCGTCAGTAAAGCAGATGCCAGACAGATTCATTGGAAGAATCCTAAGGAAATGCAGTCCGAAAACAAAGGAAGCAGGTTACAGTACACTTGTTCGCCCACTGTTTGAATACTGCTCACCAGTGTGGGATCCGTACCTGATAGGGTTGGTAGAAGAGATACAGAAGATCCAACGGAGAGCAGCGCGCTTCGTTATAGGATCATTTAGTAATCGCGAAAGCTTTACGGACATGATAGATAAACTCCAGTGGAAGACTCTGCAGGAGAAACGCACAGTAGCTCGGCATGGGCTTTTGTTAAAGTTTCGAGAACATACCTTCGCCGAAGAGTCAAGCCGTATATTGTTCCCTCCTACGTGTATCTCGCGAAAAGACCGTGAGGATAAAATCAGAGAGATTAGAGCCCACACAGAAGCATACCGACAATCCTTCTTTCCACGAACAATACGAGACTGGAATAGAAGGGAGAACCGATAGAGGTATTCAAGGTACACTCCGCCACACACCGTCAGGTGGCTTGCGGAGTATGGATGTAGACGTAGATGTAAAATTGAGAAACAGGAAGAAGTTGTGATGAACTATGAAAAAAAAACAAGCAAAATATACAAACTGAGTAGTCCATGCGCAAGATAAGCAACATCGAGGATAATGTGAGCTCAGGAGCGCCGTGATCCCGTGATGAACACGAGCACCTGCTGAACGAGAGATCCTTGGTTCAAGCCTTCCCTCGAGTGAAAAGTTTAATTTTTTATTTTCAGACAATTATCAAAGTTCAAGCACTCACACATAATCACCTTCGCTATCCAAAATTCCAGGACATGTTTAGATGTACTTGGACATTTGTCGGTCTACACACGGAAAAATTTGAAAACGTTAAAAACATATGTTTTGACAGAGCACAGGGAAAACTGTGCGACTGTGAAACTGTTGCATTCATTTGTTGCAGTTTATGTGACAAACTCTTATGTTGGGGCAAGGTAGAAGAAACATTTTACCCATTCGCAAAGTGTAGGTGGGTCGACAACATATTCCTGTCAGGTGACGCACATGCCGTCACCAGTGTCGTACAGAATATATCAGACGTGTTTACCTTTGGAGGAATCGGTTGAACTACGACCTTGCGATCAAATGTTTTCGGTTCCCATTGCAGAGGCACGTCCTTTCGTCTACTAATCGCACGATTTTGCAGTGCGCTCGCAAAACACAGACACTAAACTTATTACAGTGAACAGAGACGTCAATGAACGAACGGACAGATCATAACTTTGCGAAAATAGAGAAAGTAAACTTTTCACGGGAGGGAAGACTTGAACCAAGGACCTCTCGTTCCGCAGATGCTCACGCTAATCACGGGACCACGGCGCTACTGAGCTCACAATGTCCTTGATGTTGCCTATGTTGCCCATGGACTTCTCAGCTTGTCTATTTTGCTTATTTTTTCATAGCTCCACTCAACTTCTTCCTGTTTTCTCGATTGATCTGTATTCAGCTTTTCAAGGCCTATCCACTGTGCCAACTTATAACTAAATCTGAGGGGGGGGGGGGGCGATGGGGAGGTGCCTTTGTTAGTACGTAGCAAGGGAACTTCCCGTATCACTTTGCAGTTCCAACGCTGGTGCGGTATTCCGCAAACTCGTCCAGCAATTGGACGAAAATATGGAAACACCGTGTCGAGTCCACGCTTGAACATAAATGAAGGTGCTAGCCAAGCCGGCAGTTTGCTCCGCCGCACAGGGCCACGAATGGTGTCTATGAAATATCAGTATTGGTCGGAATAGTGTTCTGTGTAGTTGTGAGTACATTACGTCGGATCTAAGACAATTCGAACGTGGAAAAAATGTTGATGCTCGTATGGTCAGCGCTTCCATTGTAAGGTGCTTACAAGCACTCATCTACATATTTTGCCATGATCTACAACCGGAATTAGGTATCAATTAATAGGTTGTACATGGTCTAAATAAATATTTAAAGAAGACTGACATTGTCACGTACACCTCAAAAAAAGAAGTAAGCGCTTATTGCATGATCGGTGATGGAGTGTCTTTATTATCAAAATGGCGCAAGGAATGATTGACTACACTAGTAGAGGTTGGAACGCCATTGGAAATGAAACGGCAGGCGTGACTCAGGCCCTGGGTGGAAAAGCCCCCACGATGTGTTGGTCCCGCTTGACACAGGAAGTAGCCAAAACGGACGGTCGGGGCACCTGAGCGCTGAGCGGCGACCGGCCGGTGTTGTTGCTGGCAGGGTAACTGGGTAATACTTCGCAAACTATGAAAATCTTGGATGAAGCAGAGAAGAACGAGGAAGCGTTACCTCGGAAATCATGCGGGTTGGCTTATTTCCGATGATTTTTACTTTGAGGAGCGTACCCTTGTATTTATTCCTAATTAACGAGGATAGGTATTTTTACATTGTACAGACGCATAAACTGACGAAGAGAACTTCCCCACTGTTCGATTGCGCTACTGAAGGGGTGTAGTGTTACCAGAAGAACTTTGATCCACAAGTCATAAGGCGGCTGAAGTAGACGTAAAAAGACGAAAAATTCCGAAACGGCGTCACCGCTCCTGTTCCCGCCGTTAAACATTCCTCGCGAGTCCTCATTTCCGGGTTGCCACCCCATAATTACCTTCCATCCTTCCCTCCCTAAGAAAAATTCCTCCTCTCCTCCCTCCATCCAAGCGCACTCTGCAGTTCCGTGCGCAACTGTTTCTTTTTTTTTCCCCTCCCCTCCCAGTTGTTTAGCAAGTCGAAGCAATTTAACAAGTAATTAGCTGTAATTACAGAAGTGCCCGAGTTGATATTAAAGTCGCTTTTCTTTCCGTCTTCCTTTTCGGCGCCCTTGAAAAATGACACGGCTTCGCCTTATTAGTCCGAACGCGGGCTGCTAGGGAGGGGCGGTAAAGGGGAGGGGAAAAAGCAGGACAGGGGGGGGGGAAGAAAGGGAGGGGTGGTGTTGCTAGGAGACGCCTACAGCTGTGGCTGGTCCTGCGGCGTTGGGAATGAAAGATTGCGGCAGGGAAGAAGAGGAAGAGAAAGCTCGCGGGACCTCAGGGGGGGTGTCCTTGATATTGGAGCAATTTCCGTGAGAAGGGCGTTCCCGGCAACCCTTCCGTCTCGCCGCAGGTTTCTTTCGCCCCCCTGAAGGGGCTGCGACAGCAAATTAAGAGTCTGGAGAAACGGTGTGCCAAAGTGTGCAGCAGAAGGCGGCGCGGGTGTGCGGAACTGGACCCGATGCGATTAAAGAGTGAATCGTGACATTAGAACCGGCTGCACGGCCAGCATTAGGCTTCTAAGCACACTGCACAAATAAAATCAGTCTCGCCCCGGAGACACAACGTTAATACCGCGGAAACTTCGTCTCTACGCTTGATACCTTCGGTGTGGAAGGGCACCCACAATTTTCTTCAGCCTACGAAATATTTCGGGCGTATAGTTTTAATGCAAGAACAAATAGGTTTCCGAAAGGTAAAATAATGCATCGACGTTGTCTGTCGCACTGAAACCGAGATAATACGAAAGAGGCGAGAATTTGATCTGTTTGCAGTAGGGTTTTGGAGCATATACTCTATTCAAACATTATGAATCACCTCGAAGGGAACGATCTATTGACACGTAATCAGCATGGCTTCAGAAAACATCGCTCTTGTGCAACGCAGCTAGCTCTTTATTCGCACGAAGTAATGGCCGCTATCGACAGGGGATCTCAAGTTGATTCCGTATTTCTAGATTTCCGGAAAGCTTTTCACACCGTTCCTCACAATCGACTTCTAATCAAGCTGCGGAGCTATGGGGTATCGTCTCAGTTGTGCGACTGGATACGTGATTTCCTGTCAGGAAGGTCGCAGTTCGTAGTAATAGACGGCAAATCATCGAGTAAAACTGATGTGATATCAGGTGTTCCCCAGGGAAGCGTCCTGGGATCTCTGCTGTTCCTGATCTATATAAATGACCTGGGTGATAATCTGAGCAGTTCTCTTAGGTTTTTCGCAGATGATGCTGTAATTTACCGTCTAGTAAGGTCATCAGAAGACCAGTATCAGTTGTAAAGCGATTTAGAAAAGATTGCTATATGGTGTGGCAGGTGGCAGTTGACGCCACATAACGAAACGTGTGAGGCGATCCACATGAGTTCCAAAAGAAATCAGTTGGAATTTGATTACTCGATAAATAGTACAGTTCTCAAGGCTGTCAATTCAACTAAGTACCTGGGTGTTAAAATTACGAACAACTTCAGTTGGAAGGACCACATAGATGATATTGTCGGGAAGGCGAGCCAAAGGTTGCGTTTCATTGGCAGGACACTTAGCAGATGCAACAAGTCCACTAAAGAGACAGATTACACTACACTCGTTCGTCCTCTGTTAGAATATTGCTGCGCAGTGTGGGATCCTTACCAGGTGGGATTGACGGAGGACATCGAAAGGGAGCAAAAAAGGGCAGCTCGTTTTGTATTATCACGTTATAGGGGAGAGAGTGTGGCAGATATGATACACGAGTTGGGATGCAAGTCATTACAGCATAGAAGTTTTTTGTCGCGGCGAGATCTATTTACGAAATTTCAGTCACCAACTTTCTCTTCCGAATGCGAAAATATTTTGTTGAGTCCAACCTACATAGGTAGGAATGATCATCAAAATAAAATAAGAGAACTCAGAGCTCTAACAGAAAGGTTTAGGTGTTCGTTTTTCCCGCGCGCTGTTTGGGAGTGGAATGATAGGGAGAGAGTATGATTGTGGTTCGATGAACCCTCTGCCAAGAACTTAAATGTGAATTGCAGAGTAATCATGTAGATGTAGGACTCACCTATCACTTGGAATTATAAAATAGCACCTGTCGGGCTGTGCTAGCACTTATATGGGTGGGCATCCTATCTGCCGAGCGCTGTTGGCAAGCAAGGTGCACTCATCCCTTGTGAAGTGAACTGAGGAGCTTCTTTATCGAGAACTGACATACGGCCAGGAGAGCGGTGTGTTGACCACATGCCAATCCATATTCGTATCCAGTGACGCCTGTGGGCTGAGGATGACACGGCGGCCGATCGGCACCGTTGCCCCTTCATGGTCTGTTCGGGCTCAACTTTTTTTGGCAGAATTCACAGAGATTATTTGTGAGCAATAACGGAAAAAAGAGGGGTTAACTATCTCATCGCAGTCGCAGAAATCCTAGATATGAACACTAAAATTACACTCCTGGAAATGGAAAAAAGAACACAATGACACCGGTGTGTCAGACCCACCATACTTGCTCCGGACACTGCGAGAGGGCTGTACAAGCAATGATCACACGCACGGCACAGCGGACACACCAGGAACCGCGGTGTTGGCCGTCGAATGGCGCTAGCTGCGCAGCATTTGTGCACCGCCGCCGTCAGTGTCAGCCAGTTTGCCGTGGCATACGGAGCTCCATCGCAGTCTTTAACACTGGTCGCATGCCGCGACAGCGTGGACGTGAACCGTATGTGCACTTGACGGACTTTCAGCGAGGGCGTATAGTGGGCATGCGGGAGGCCGGGTGGACGTACCGCCGTGGGGCGTGAGGTCTCCACAGTACATCGATGTTGTCGCCAGTGGTCGGCGGAAGGTGCACGTGCCCGTCGACCTGGGACCGGACCGCAGCGACGCACGGATGCACGCAAAGACCGTAGGATCGTACGCAGTGCCGTAGGGGACCGCACCGCCGCTTCCCTGCAAATTAGGGACACTGTTGCTCCAGGGGTATCGGCGAGGACCATTCGCAACCGTCTCCATGAAGCTGGGCTACGGTCCCGCACACCGTTAGGCCGTCTTCCGCTCACGCCCCAACATCGAGCAGCCCGCCTCCAGTGGTGTTGCGACAGGCGTGAATGGAGGGACGAATGGAGACGTGTCGTCTTCAGCGATGAGAGTCGCTTCTGCCTTGGTGCCAATGATGGTCGTATGCGTGTTTGGCGTCGTGCAGGTGAGCGCCACAATCAGGACTGCATACTACCGAGGCACACAGGGCCAACACCTGGCATCATGGTGTGGGGAGCAATCTCCTACACCTCTAGTGATCGTCGAGGGGACACTGAATAGTGCACGGTACATCCAAACCGTCATCGAACCCATCGTTCTACCATTCCTAGACCGGCAAGGGAACTTGCTGTTCCAACAGGACAATGCACGTCCGCATGTATCCCGTGCCACCCAACGTGCTCTAGAAGGTGTAAGTCAACTACCCTGGCCAGCAAGATCTCCGGATCTGTCCCCCATTGAGCATGTTTGGGCCTGGATGAAGCGTCGTCTCACGCGGTCTGCACGTCCAGCACGATCGCTGGTCCAACTGAGGCTCCAGGTGGAAATGGCATGGCAAGCCGGTCCACAGGACTACATCCAGCATCTCTACGATCGTCTCCATGGGAGAATAGCACCCTGCATTGCTGCGAAAGATGGATATACACTGTACTAGTGCCGACATTGTGCATGCTCTGTTGCCTGTGTCTATGTGCCTGTGGTTCTGTCAGTGTGATCATGTGATGTATCTGACCCCAGGAATGTGTCAATAAAGTTTCCCCTTCCTGGGACAATGAATTCACGGTGTTCTTATTTCAGTTTCCAGGAGTGTAGAATCGCTACAGGTGAAGCAGTAATACCTTAAATACGAAGAGTTTAAGTAGTAGAGAAAGAGAGTAGCTTGTTACCAATATTACTTAGCATCCATGCACATAGCATGAACAGAAAATGGACTGGAGACACATCATCAGGAATAAATATTGGCAGGACTAAAATGTTAAAGCAATGTTATTCACGGATGATCAAGTTATGAGACAAAGCAGGAAATATAAATTACAAACAGTATTATATAAACGGAATGATGGTAAGTGCAAATTACAGTCTGACTGTGTGTTCACGGTCCAGCCACATTAATGTTACCACTTTCCATTTTCACATCGACGTGCAACAGCCGCTCAAGACCGCGGGTCGCAGCACTAAAAGGGTATATAAAGCGTGTTGGGGTGGAGGGCGGAGGGTACTTCGGAAAACAGTGTAGTCGTTATCGTAACGCTGAAACAGAGCGATTTATCTCCCTCCTCCAGAGAGTGGAATTCCAAAACGCGAGGCCGTCGCACACCGAAACTGACAGCACAGAAATCGGTATTAACACACTGGAAACCATACTTACATTACTGGCCATTAAAATTGCTACACCACGAAGATGACGTGCTACGAACGCGAAATTTAACCGACAGGAAGAAGATACTGTGACATGCAAATGATTAGCTTTGCAGGGCATTCACACAAGGTTGGCGCCGGTGGCGACACCTACAGCGTGCTGAGATGAGGAAAGTTTCCAACCTATTTCTCATACACGAACAGCAGTTGACCGGCGTTGCCTGGTGAAACGCTGTTGCGATGCCTCGTGTAAGGAGAAGAAATGCGTACCATCACGTTTCCGAGTTTGATAAAGGTCGGATCGTAGCCTATCGCGATTGCCGTTTATCGTATCGCGACGTTGCTGCTCGCGTTGGTCGAGATTCAATGACTGTTAGCAGAATATGGAATCGGTGGGTTCAGGAGGGTAATACGGAACACCGTGCTGGATCCCAACGGCCTCGTATCACTAGCAGTCGAGATGACAGGCATCTTATCCGCACGGCTGTAACGGATCGTGCAGCCACGTCTCGATCCCTGAGTCAACAGATGGGGACATTTGCAAGACAACAACCATCTGCACGAACAGTTCGACGACGTTTGCAGCAGCATTGACTATCAGCTCGAATACCACGGCTGCGGTTACACTTGACGCGCCTGCGATGGAGTACTCGATGACGAACCTTGGTGCACGAATGACAAAACGTTATTTTTTCGGATGAATTCATGCTCTGTTTACAGCATCATGATGGTCGCATCCATGTTTGGCGACATCGCGGTGAACGGACATTGGAAGCGTGTATTCGCGTCGCCATACTGGCGTATCACCCGGCGTGATGGTATGGGGTGCCATCGGTTACACGTCTCGGTCACCTCTTGTTCGCATTGACGCCACTTTGAACAGTGGACGTTACATTTCAGATGTGTTACAACCCGTGGCTCTACCCTTCATTCGATCCCTACGAAACCCTAAATTTCAGCAGGACAATGCACGATCGCATGTTGCAGATCCTGTACGGGCCTTTCTGGATACAGAAAATGTTCGACTGCTGCCCTGGCCAGCACATTCTCCAGATTTCTCACCAATTGAAAACGTCTGGTCAATGGGACGTAGATTTCCACACATTTCACCGTGGGAAACGACAATTCGCAGTGGGATCAGCAAAAGAACGACGTTCTTGACAACGTTCGACACTGCTGACGTTCCAAGGACGCTTCCGCCCTACTCTAAGGAAATCGCGGGGGATGCATCCCGATTGAACGTGGTCTGACCCCTTTCCAATGTATGGACCGCAATTTTCGCTCTGGTATACGGCTAGGGCCCATTAAAAAAATTCCTCGAAAGCTGAACGCGATCCGGAGCAGCGAAGGGTGTTTACGCTTTTTGAGCCCTTATGGTTCGTACCTGTGGCGTAATAACGGGTGGTGCGGCATTGGCACGTGCGTGAATAAAACGGCGAGAGATCCCTCTAAGCAGCTCAAGGTCGCCGATATCGTCGGTCCACCCACACCCCTTTCTGATGCACACGTTAAACATGTATTTGCAAGGGACGTCGATATCGATTCAGCTGTATGGTACGTCACGGCTGCCTTAGCGCCGGAGGGAAGGCAAGCCGTTCCACACCCTCCATGTAGGTTGCCAATGTGTCACCATTAAACCACCACGTAACATCTCAATTCAACTTCGACGCTGCAGACTTTCCCACGCAAGTGTCGACACTTTACTTTTGAGGCGTCGTCGAATGGGAGGGTGATTTCACAGGGGGCCACGCTTATGCACCATTAAAGAGAAACGTTGTAGGCACCTTTAAGCCAAATTTCAAAGTTATGCGTCTCAATGATTAACTATTACGGCGTTTGGAAAAAGCGAAACTTTACTTGCGCAGTGTACATATTATTATTATTATTATTATTATTATTGTGAAGATGGTGTAGGATCACGCAATGCATTCTGCCTCATTTGAGCATTCTTATCTTCTACATTTCTCTCATCTCTTTGTCCACGGACTCACTCTCTATCAACATTTCACTTTATCCCCGGTTTCCGTGGGACTTCACTCTCTGACCTAACATTCCACTTGTGTACTCGTATACACACAAGGTGATACACGGTGATATGCAAGTATTTTAATATATTATTTTACCATTAAAACTAAAGAAAAAAGTTCATATAAACATAGGTCCGAAAAAGTTTAGTTACGGATAATAAAACATTTTTGCCTGGAATTTAGCAACTTCGCTAATATGAAGCCATCGCAAAACTGTACGAAGTTTCATGAACCTTTTTCTTTAATTTTACTTGTAGCATAATATATTAAAATATTATTTTGTCGTATTGGTCTGTCTGGTGACTGATGAACCATGTCCCACGTGTGTATCTGCAGTGGTTTTGCAGAACATCCAGAAAAGAAAATAAATAATTCCACAAAATTTTTAATTTATTAACTACTTGGCCCGATTAGTTTTCTAAATTCTAAACAATTGCACAGAGTTTTCAACAGAAGTTGTAGATTATTCAATTTTTGAAAAATGATAGTAATAACGTTAGCTGAAACTGTATAACTATGTCAGATAATCTGCTCTTATTGATACTATGGCACACGTGAATTCATGATGTGTGTGAATTCCTAAGGGAGCAAACTGCTTAGGTCATCGGTCACTAGACTTACACAATACTTATAGTAACTCATGCTAAGAGCAACACACACACCCATGCCCGAGGGTGGGCTGGTTGGTTGGTTTGTGGGATGGAAGGGAACAGACTGCTAGGGCCATCGGTCCCTTTTTCCAAAAACTTCAAACATCCACAAAGAATAAAAACGAACAATGAAGATGACAAGAGGGTGGACTCGAACCTCCGGCGGGAGGGGCCGCGCAGTCCGTGGCAGTGAATACATGTTACACCGGGAAAAGCAAAGCTCAGTGCTAATGAAGTGGTACAGCGTACGCACAATTTCACAATACATTCACAATAAATGTTCAAAAATGTCTCCGCCGAGTTCAGTGCATGTAGCTGCACGTGTATGGACAAAACAAACTGGGCCGAATACTTAATAAATTAAATACTTCACGAAATTATATCTTTGCTTTTCTGGATGTTCTGGAAAACTACTGCACATACACGTCTGGCACATGGTTTATTAGATTCACCAGACCAATAGCAGCAAAGGGAATGGAAATCGTGCTTTACTTGAACCTCGTACTGTTTTGCGATGGCTTCATATCAGCGAGTTGTTAAATTTCAGGCAAAGTCTTTTACTCTTTCTGCCTCTGAGCACTATGGGACTTAACATCTGAGGTGATCAGTCCCATACACTCAGAACTACTTAAACCTAACTAACAAAAGGATATCACACACATCCATGCCCGAGGCAGGATTCGAACCTGCGACCGTAGCAGTCGCGCGCATCCGGACTGAAGCGCCGAGAACCGCTGGGCCACCGCGGCCGGCTAGCCGTAATTCCGTAAGTAACAATTGCAGAGCTATGTTTATATGAACTTTTTTCTTTAGTTTTACTTGTAGAATAACAAAAAAAGAAAATGTTCAAATGTGTGTGAAATCTTATGGGACTTACCTGCTAAGGTCATCAATCCCTAAGCTTACACACTACTTAACCTAAATTATCCTAAGGACAAACACACACACCCATGTCCGAGGGAGGACTCGAACCTCCGCCGGGACCAGCCGCACAGTCCATGACTGCAGCGCCGCAAACCACTCGGCTAATCCCGCACGGCATAGAACAACATATTAAAATATTTGCATATCTTCGTGAATCGCACTGTATAACGTCATGTTTTCGTGAATGGTACACTTTGTTTTCGAAAAGGCCCAATAAAACATACTGTGCTATACATATGTTTTTGGATAGGGTCCACCTTTAGCAAAACACAGTTTTGTTTTATAACCCAAACATGTTTCACTGCAGTTGCAGCATCCTCAGTGGGCTTCTATTTTCCATCTGTTAAAGATAAAGAACATCCTTTGTTGTTTTGTATACATGTAGCTATTAGTTTAAAAAAAATGTAATTACAGATATTTGAAAAAACACATAAATTATGAAAATTCATACCTTTTTACCACATGGTGTGCTATCTATAAATGTACTGAGGACTCTGTTAATCAACGTGACAACGTGGTAACATCACAAGGAATGTTTTACGGCTGAAAATATTTAATGCATTGCTGTTAGTACAAGCAACAAAAAAAACTTTCATCCCCGAATTTTCCATTTTTTCTCTCTCCCTCGCTTACACCCTGCGCCGTATAGTAAATTCCGTACGGTATGTCATCTTGATCGGGGTACTAGCTCCTACAGCCGTATTCCCCAATGAAATTCGGCCCTGCGAACTGCCGGCGCGGAGCAAACAGTAATCAAACAATAATAATCACTAACGACTGTTTTCATTTCGGGGAAGTCGTTAATTTCTCCGCGACCGGTCTTTATGAAACTTGTACTGATGTCCGACGGAAGACGGAGGCAAAGGGTTCCGGAAAATATACAAATTAGGTCGCATTTTTTTTTTCCTTCGCTCCCCCTCTTCGCCCCCTTTTATTAAAGGACGAAACTTTCACGCTAATGGGGTGACGGGCGAGGTGCCTTTGTTTTCAAAGAAACCAAGTTTGATGGTGGCAACTTTCTTCCGCGTCCGCCTGTTTCAGTTACCTCGCGTGTGTCACGCCCACGATACCCGTACCAGTAAATAGCTTTGCCTGTCCGAGCAGAAAGGCAAAATCCGACAAAAAGATAAAAATAGGAAGGGAGAGAAGAGGGCGGGAAAAAAACGAGAAACGGTGTTTGCCTTTTCGGTGACGACGTCGCTTGTTTTCTTCTTCGCATCTCCGAGACCTGGGAGCAAAGGCGAGCGGATTACAGGAGACAAGAATTAAAATTTAATTTCCGTATTCCCGGTGTTTTCAATTTATCAGTGGGAAAACAGTAATTAGGAAAGTTTTTATTAAAGCGAAAGGGTGGTTCCTACGGGAGGCGGGGGGTGGATGTGGAAACACCGGCGCACTTTAAGAATAATTAATGAAGCAGCCTTGCCTCCCTTTTCATTAAACGTCGCCGTTTCTTAATGTCTGCGGAAAAACATCGAGACGGAGGAGGAGCGGCAAGAAAAACACATCAGCCGAATCAACTCGGCCGCTGCCGGAAATGTTTGCGAGATGAAAAGGGGACTCCGGCGGGTAGGCTGTTAGGACTAGGCGCGGAGCTCTGACTGCGGCTGGTGGGAGAACTGTATTATTCAGGATGATAACACAGCGCCAGCTTCGTGGCTGGTGGATGACACGTTGATTCTGTCACAGAGGGCAGTCGAGTTGGAAGAGCAGTTGAATGGAATGAATAGTGACTTGAAAAAAAAGTTGTAAGGAGAACATCAGCAAACGTAAAACAAGAATAATTAACTGCAGTAGAATTAAATAGGATAATGGTGAGGGAATTAGATTACGAAATCACTCCGTCGTCAGGAGACAAGTGGTCCATCGGCACCATCCGACCGCCGTGTCATCCTCAGATGAGAATTAGGATAGGAGGGGCGTGGGGTCAACACACTGCTCTCCAGGTCGTTATGATGGTTTTCTGTGACCGGAGCCGCCAATATTCGGTCGAGTAGCTCCTCAATTGGCATCACGAGGCTGAGTGCACCCCGAAAAATGGCAACAGCGCATGGCGGCCGGGACGGTCACCCATCCAAGTGCCGGCCAACCCAACAGCGCTTAACTTCGGTGATCTGACGGCAACCGGTGTATCCACTGCGGCAAGGCCGTTGCCTTGATGATGCAGGATAACCGCAATACTACGGCTCACACAATGTTGGCGGGCCACATGCCTGGAGCTTGTACTATGGTCCGTCTCAATATTCTGCAGGAGCTGCTCCTCCAAATCTGGAGTACCCACAGTCTGCCGCCTCCCTACATGTTGGTCTGTCTGAAATGACCCATGATCACACAGACGCCCGAAAAGGGCTTAAAATGTCCTGTGATGTCGTTGGTGTCTGTTAGGGTACTTATTTTGGTATAGCCGTGCTACATCTCTAACGTTTCCACCGGATTATCCACACACAAACACCATCTCGGCTTGTTTCCGATTATAATACCAGACCGCTCTGCTGTGATCAATCACACAACGTGCAACACACAACGAACACACCACATGTGGCCACAGGAACTGTCATTGGTCAGCGCGATCTGCCATGGCGCATGTTCGTAGCACACTCCTTCCTCCTTTTCTAGTCAGCAGTCGGTCACTGCAGTTTGTCCGTTTGCATTAATGTTCATCCTGTGTATCATGGTAATTGGTGATGATCCATATTCCTTGGTAGAGCATAGGGGACGATGCAGCAGACCCGCACCGCTATACTAGGCAAGGTCCTAGCGAAGGTGGCTTGCCATTGCCTTCCTCCGACCGTAATAGGGATGAATGATGATGACGGCGACGACGACAACAATACCCAGTCATCTCGACAACAATACCCTGTCATCTCGACAACAATACCCCATCATCTCGACAACAATACCCCATCATCTCGACAACAATACCCCATCATCTCGACAACAATACCCCATCATCTCGAAAACAACAACCTGTCATCTCGAAAACAATACCCTGTCATCTCGAAAACAATACCCAGTCATCTCGACAACAATACCCCATCATCTCGACGACAATACGTCATCTCGACAACAATACCCCATCATCTCGACAACAATACCCAGTCATCTCGATAACAATACCCAGTCATCTCGATAACAATACCCCATCATCTCGACAACAATACCCAGTCATCTCGACAACAATACCCAGTCATCCCGAGGCAGGTGAAAATCCCTGACCCCACCGGGAATCGAACCCGGGATTCCGTGCCCACCAAGCGAGAATGCTACCACTTGACCATGAGCTACGGACATAATGATAATTAATGGTCCTATAACACTTCCTTGGGGAACGCCTGAAGTTATTTTTACTTGTGAAGACTTCCCTCCGTTCAGAATCACAAGCTGTGTTCTGTTCGCAAGAAACTCTTCACCCCTGCCACACAGTTGATCTGATATTCCACACACTCGTATTTTGTAGTTTATATCTACACCTACATCGATCCTCCGCCAATCACCGTACAATGCGTGGCGGAGGGTAGCACGTATCACCACTAGGCGTTTCCTTTGCTGTCCAACTCGCAAACAGAGCGAGTCAAGAACGCCCTATATGCCTCCGTAAAAGCCCTAATTTTTCGTGTCTTATCTTCACCATGTCGGTGTCAGTAGAAGCTTTCGGCAGTCAGCTCCAAATGTCGCTTCTTTAAATTTTCTCAACAATGTTTCTCGAAAAGGACTTCACCTTCAAATGGTTCAAATGGCTCTGAGCACTATGGGACTTAACATCTATGGTCGTCAGTCCCCTAGAACTTAGAACTACTTAAACCTAACTAACCTTAAGGACATCACACAACAACCAGCCATCACGAGGCAGAGAAAAATCCCTGACCCCGCCGGTAATCGAACCCGGGAACACAGGCGTGGGAAGCGAGAACGCTACCACACGACCACGAGATGCGGGCACGTCACCATCCTTTCAGGGATTCTCATTTTGAGTTACCGAAGCACCTCCGCAACACTTGCGTGTTTTTAGAACCTACCGGTATCAAATCTAGCTTCACGCCCTTGATTTGCTTCGATAACTTCCTTTACTACGAGCTGGTACGGATCCCAAACAGCCAGATAGTACTAAAAAATAGGTCGAAACAGCGTCCCGTGCGACTGCTATGGTCACAGGTTCGAATCCTGCCTCAGGCATGGATGTGTGTGATGTCCTTAGGTTAGCTAGGTTTAAGTAGTTCTAAGTTCTATGGGGCTGATGACCACAGCAGTTGCGTCACATAGTGCTCAGAGCCTTTTGAACCATTTGAACCAACGACCTATATGCGATCTCCTTTACAGTTGAACCACTATTTCCTAAAAATCTCTGAATAGACCGAAGTCGACTAAAGTCCACCATTCGCCTTCCCTATCACAGCTCTCACATGCTCCTTCCATCCGATATCGCTATCCAACGTTACGCCCAGTTACGAGGGGCGTTTGAAAAATCCGAGCAAAAATAAAAACTACTTACGTGTTTGGGGTAAACCTTTTTTATTTTTCGACATAGTCTCCTTTTAGACTTCTACACTTCATCCAACGCTGTTCTAATTTGTTGATCCCTGCCGAACAATAGGAATTGTCCAAGTCTGCAAAATAGCTATTAGTTACTGCAATCACCTACTCGTCTGAATAAAATCTTTGTCCTGCCAGCCATTTCTTCAAATTGGGGAACAAATATTAGTCAGAGTGAGCCCACTCTGGAGTATAGCGGGGATGTGAAACGAGTTGGAATCCTATTTCCATTAATTCTGCGACCACAACTGCTGAGGTGTGTGCTGGTGCATTGTCATGATGGAGAAGGACGTTTTTACGGTCCAATCGCCGGCGTTTTTCTTGCAGATCGGTTTTCAAACAGTCCAATAACGATGAATAATATGCACCTGTAATAGTTTTACCCTTTTCCAGATAGTTGATGAGGATTATCCCTTGAGAATCCCAAATGACAGTCGCGATAACCTTTCCGGCCGACGGAATGGTCTTCGCCTTTTTGGTGCAGATTCTACCTTGGCAACGCATTGTTTAGATTGTTGTTTGGTCTTAGGAGTATACTAATGTATCCATGTTTCATCCAAAGCGACGAAACAACGCTTAAAGTCCTGCGGATTCTTCCTGAACGGCTGCAAACCACGCTTGCAACACTTCACACGATTCCATTTTTGGTCAAGCGTGAGCAATCGCAGAACCCATCTTGCGGATAGCTCTCTCATGCCCAAATGTTTATGCAAAGTATTATGTATCCGTTCATTCGAGATGCCCACAGCACTATAAATCTCACGCACCTTAACTCTTCGGTCATCCATCACCATATCATGGATTTTATCAATGATTTCTGGAGTCGTAACCTCCACAGGGTGTCCAGAACGTTCAGCATCACTGGCGCCCATATGGCCACTACCAAAATTTTGAAATTTATAAACTGTTCTAATCGAAGGTGCAGAGTCACCGTAATGTTTATCAAACTTCTCTTTAGTCTAAAAATGGTTGAAATGGCTCTGAGCACAATGGGACTCAACTTCTGAGGTCATCAGTCCCCTAGAACTGAGAACTACTTAAACCTAACCAACCTAAGGACATCCATGCCCGAGGCAGGATTCTAACCTGCGACCGTAGCGGTCGCGCGGTTCCAGACTGTAGTGCCTAGAACCGCTCGGTCACCCCGCGGGCTCTGTTTAGTCTCCTGAGGCGATTTGCCTTTCATAAAGTAATGTTCAATCACCACACGAAATTCTTTTTCGTCCATTTTTTGACAATCACTCGACTTCCTTGATTCACACGAATGCCAAACACAAATAAATACACCAATATGGCTGAAACTTGGTGTGCGTTCTTTCCAAAGATTTCACCAACTATACATCTGCTCGATAATCGCTGGTGGTGCCATCTCTCGGACTTTGCACGAACTTTTCAAACGTCCCTCGTACTTATACGACGAGACTGTGTCAAGGAGGACACAAGTAATACTGTATCCGAACATTACATGTTTCTTCTTCCAACTTATCGACATTAAATTGTATTTTTCCACATTTAGGTCCATCTGTCATTAATCACACCAACTCGAGCGGTCTAAGGCGCTGCAATCATGGTCTGTGCGGCTGGTCCCGGCGGAGGTTCGAGTCCTCCCTCGGGCACGTGTGTGTGTGTGTGTGTGTGTGTGTGTGTGTGTGTGTGTGTGTGTGTGTGTCCTTAGGTTAATTTTGGTTGTGTGTAATCTTCGGGAATGTTGACCTTAGCAGTGAGTCCCATAAGATTTCAAACACGCTTGAACATTGGAATCACACCAACTGGAAATTCTTCTGGTATCTTCCTGCCGTCACTCAACTTCGACACCTTACTGTACACCACAGCATCAGCAGACAACCGCTGACTGCTGCCTACCCTGTCCATCACATCATTTGTGTATACGGAGAGCAACAGCGGTCCTATCGCACTTCCCTGGGGCATTCCTGACGATACAATTGTTTCTGATGAATATTCGCCGTCGATGGCAACGTATCTGTGAACTTATTCCATACGTTCGTCGTCCGCCCTCGGTAGCTGAATGATGCCGGCACGGTAGCTCAGCGTGTTCGGTCAGAGGGTTTAACTGCCCCCTGTAATAAAAAAACTGAGTTATCGATTAACAACGAACTTAAACGGATGTCTTACGACGTCCGCCCAGAGCAGATGCAAAGAACAAAAGCGATCAAAATGAGACTTAAGAAGAAAAAAAACAGGTCAGCGTGACTAACTGTCAATCCTCTGAGCCCGGGTTCGATTCCCGGCTGGGTCGAGGAATTTTCTCCGCCCAGGAACTGTGTGTTATGCTGTCATCATCATCCTACTTTCATCCGCATCTACTGTAGGTCGCCGAAGTGGTGCTAAATTGAAAGACCGGCACCCGGCGAACGGGCTGCCCGACGGGGGCATAGCCATACGAATAAATAAATATGCTCGTAGCTTCGTTAACAGACTGCAATGGGGAACCGAGTCAAATGCTTCGCGGAAATCTAGAAATATGAATATGCCTGATGCCCTTTATCCATAGTTCGCAGTGTATCATGTGAGAAAGAGACAAGCTGAGTTACGCATGAGCCAGTGCGGAACTGTATAGAATGTTACGTGGAATTAGTGTGTATTACAATCTCCGAAAATATTTACTGTTGTCCCTGAAGATCCTGTACAGTGTGTCGGTATTCAAACCTCTCGCAGGGGAATCAGAGGATGTGAAAGCGGCTTCTGTGCTGGTATAACGCAGCAGCCCCGACACCTTGTTTAGCACCTCTCGGCCGGCTGTGAGTGTCAGAAGGCCCTCAGCCCTCCTACTATAAACTGTCAGAGCCGGCGCGGCGCGGCGATTATTTGTTCGCGACGCGGTAGCGCCATCACTCAGGCAGGGCCGCCAACCCCGCGGCGCTAACGAGCCTGCCGGACCGGGGGCGCCACGGGCTGACAGGCCGGATGTTGGCACTCCTGCCGCCTTTTGTTATGCGGGGAACAGGAGGCCAGGGCAGACAGAGCAGTGCTGCGAGGAATGCACATAAACAGCGCGCACCTCTCCTCAGACGCCGCCGGCAGGTCTGTTTGACTTTTCGCGCCGTCAGAACCCAGTCTCTCTCACCTCGGACTCTTTATGTTCACACACGGCACGTCTGCAACCGAGCGATGTAATTCCGATAAATTCCGCGGCGTTCTTCTCACTCTAAGTTTCACTGCAAGCACAACATCTCAACATATCCGCAAATTAATTTTCACCTTGCGAATGAACTATTCTCCCGCCTGCGGTAGACGAGGTCGCCAACCCACGCCTTCGCGGTGGCGCCCGACTCGGACGTAAGCCGGTTCGAATCCTGGTGGCGGAACATTTACAACTGTGCAATTCGTGTGTTGAACAGGTAGCAGTTGGGGAGTTCGTTTGAGTCAGACTGTGGAGTATGCATATACTGATGTTCTGCGGGTTTCCTCCTCACTAAACCCTATGCCAGTCAAAGCGGTTGTCCACTCTCACATACACTGGCAATAAAAAAATCGCAACACAAAAAATAATTAATGGAATTTCGGGAATGCATTTCTCTACGTAACATGTGAAAGTGATTAACATTCCAAGATCACAGCCGTCCTCAGTGGCCGCTGCGGTCGCAGGTTCGAATCCTGCCTCGGGCATGGATGTGTGTGATGTCTTTAGGTTAGTAGGGGTTAATTAGTTCTAAGTTCTAGGGGACTGATGACCTCAGATGTTGAGTCCCATAGTGCTCAGAGCCATTTGAGGTGCTGATAATGGCGTCTTTATCGCCTTAAAGGCATTCTTGACTAACAACAACTCACCACTACGAACCTCAAACGTAGCTAACGCTTACGATAATTACTGAGCGTATTTGAAACAAATCTGATTTGCATCCTCATTGTTGCGCTCCTAGCGGCACTGTGATGTTAAACAGACGTCACCTTTCAGATGTAGAAACTCGCCTACCAACTTTCATTTGTATTGCATAACTCGTACTTGCTGTTACGATATATTTGTTCCGTCTACGTATTAAAGCTAGGCGCGCATGAACGATATTTTAGTCATTAGAATTACATTAATACCTTCAGCTGCCAACGGGCGTTGACATTGGTCAACGGGGACAGGTGGTAATGTGTGTCCCGACCGGGACTCGAACCCGGGATCTCCTACTTACATGGCAGACGCCCTATCCACCTGAGCCAGCGAGGGCACAGAGGATAGTGCGACTGCAGAGAATATCTCGCGCACGCCTCCTGCGAGAGCCACATTCTCACCTATGTCCACACACTACATTCGTGGTGCCCCACCCCAACACACTCATTACTCATGGAAGACAACCCTAGCAAGTCCCGTAAGAGTTTGGATAATATGTATGCATTCGCACAGAAGGAGGAGGTCATGGCCGGTATTGCCAGAACTATATACTTGTATGGATATGGTGTTGTTCTTTCGGACTTGTTTTACATACGGTTTTACATAGCCTACAGGGTATCTTTTGGTTTTAGTCTACCAATTCAATTGCGTCGAACAACACATGATTGCAATGATGAACTGACATTACCCACTCATGTACAAAATTTCATAGAGGCGAAATCGAACTTTCTAAAATGGACAGTAAGTTCTTTTTCTCATATGTACCTGTGTTAAAGTAACTAAAAAGCATTTCTCTATATGAAGCAATGTCAGAATGAAATTCTGGTATGTAATACTAAACTAAAACTAACCTCGGTCCGAACAGGCCTCGGAAGAACCAAGGGTACCGACCGGCCGCCGGCTCATCCTCAGCCCACAGGCGTCACTGGATGTGGATATGGAGGGGCATGTGGTCAGCACACTGCTCTTCCGGTTTGTCTGTTTACTAGATCAGAGCCGCTACTTCTCCATCAAGTAGCCCCTCAGTTTGCCTCACACGGGCTGAGTGCATCCTGCTTGCCAACAGCGCTCGGCAGACCGGATGGTTGCCCATCCAAGTGCTAGCCCAACCCGACAGCGTCGGGAACCGTCGCTGCCGCAAGGCCGTTGGCGATATGAAATATAGTGTTTAATAATTTCAAATAACGTATCAAGGTCGCTGAACGGCAGTCTGGTGTAGTTCCAAAATTTAATGTTATTCTATTATTATCATACAAGAAAAGCAGGAGTCCAGTTTCGCAAGACCGATAATTTCGAAATCCGTTCTGTTTGGCATGGGGTAGGCCTTTACGTTCGTGATGTTTCTTTACATTGGAGCCCAGACTACGTTATTCCCACTGAGGCTTTTGTGGCCATACAAGTATTAAAAGCACAGAAAGAATGCCTAGTTACGGCAAGATTTTCCCTTACTGGGCTTATTATCTGCAACTGTTGTGCAGTGAGTGCGGCGAAACTTGCCCCGTTGCGTACACAGAGCCAGGACAGGGCACAGTTTTATTTTCAATGGTCCCGCGGGACCGCCGAGGGAACAAAACAGCGGCATTTGTCATCGCGCCGCTTGAGTGACATCCCCCCCTCCCCTCCCCCCTCCTCCTAGTCCACCTTCCGTATTCTCTCCTCCCCCCCTCCCCTACACTCTCCCTTCCCACCCTTTTCTACCCAGCGCCGTTACGCCGGGCGCAGGCGTCCCTCAAACTTAATCCAATATCACCGCCATTTATCTTCATTTAGCATCCGACTTCATTAACTTTTCAGTCCGTACTCGGGTTTTCCCAAACAGGCAGCCCGGGCCGGCAGGAAAGGGTGCCGCTGGAAGCGCGGTAGGGGGTGGCGGTGGGGGCGAAGCGGCGCCTGCTGTGGGGGCGGAAGGGGGCGGAGGAACGCCGTGGCGCGGTAGGTAGGTGAGCGACCTGCACTGCCGCCGCCACTGTGTCAACACGGCAGAGCTGGCGACCCCGCCAGGATGCAAGGGGCGATGAGCCCCAGGTGGCCGTATTCAGCAACTCGCTAAGCTCGGTAAACAACTGGAAGGGGTACACTACGACTTCAATAGTTTCATGTAAATACATGTTTGTGTATAGATTCGGGACATCCAGAAAGACATGTTACTCCACTAATCAACATTTATATACAATCACTGCAGGTTTGGGACCAGTCGTACGGGAGAGTACAAGAATTCAAATACCTAGGGGCACTTTTCACTGAGAACTCGTCATGTGAAGCAGAGATCCATGCCAGAATGCAAGCAGGAAACCGATCTTACCACAGCCTAACATCTGCTATGGTCCAGGTATCTCTCCAGACAGTTAAAGATTCGACTGTACCAAAGTCTCATCCAGCCTGTTGTTCTATATGGCTGTGAGACATGGAGTATCCGGTAACAGCACTTCCATAAGCTCCTCATTTTTGAGAGAAAAGTGCTTCAGAAGATCTTCAGTCCGGTTCTGGATGCAGATACAGGGGAATGGAGGATCAGATACAACCAAGAGCTTGAGGAACTATACCAGCAGCCCAACATAGCAGGAACTGTCAAAGCCAAACGAATGCAGTGGGCCGGCCATGGAGGATCACAGATGGCCTCGGAAGCTCCTGGGTTTCACACCTACAGGAAAGAGACCGCAAGGGAGACCGAAGAAGCGTTGGAGGGATGGACTCCATGAAGATTTAAACCAAGTGTCCATATGCAGCTAAGACACCTACTTGGGCATCATTTGTTGCAGGTCGTGGTTGACGTTTCACATGTGGCTGAACACTTCCTGTTTCCTTAAATAACGTGACTATCCGGCGAACGGTCGGGACACTTGGATGATATCGTCCAGGATACCGAGCAACATAAATAGTACACACCCGTTCGGCATTTTGATCACAATAGCCATACATCAACACGTTATCGACCTTTTCCGCAATTAGTAAACGGTCCATTTTAAAACGGGTATTGTATCGCGAAGCAAATACCGTCCGCACTGGCAGAATGTTACGTGATACCACGTACTTACACATTTGTGACTGTTACAGCGCCATCTATCACTAAGCGAAAAAAAGTGGACAAACTAAAACATTCATATGTCTTTAGGTACTACACGAATATGTAATAAAAAATGGGGGTTCCTATTTAAAGAAACGCAGTTGATACCCGTTTGACCTATGGGGGGCCAACTATAGCGCCATCTGGTTTCCCCTTCAAGCTAGACAAGTTTCGTTCTTTGTAGTTTTTTCGTTTGACGCTTATTTCGTGAGATATTTGGCCCGGACACTATCAATGGACCACCCTGTCTACACTGAACAGAAACTTCCTGTGTGTAACATGCGATTCCTTTCTGACATAGACGTTAAGAATTGTGGTCACCGGAAAATCATTCCAGTTGTTGGCCTACACACCAAGAACTGCAGGAAATATGTTATTTATAATAAATGACATCGACTACTGCGGGTAATAAAAAAGCAGTAAAATGCGAACCTGATGCTTTTCTATTAAAAAGTCCATGACGCTATGAACTACGATAGAGCTTCGACAGGGTGACAGTTACCCGTTAAATGCTAAAGAATGTTGCACGATTCTATATACAAATGTCATTATTTGATATTTGACTATGAAAATTTATACAAAATACTGCGCTACACTGATAGATAATCTTTGTACAATTTCAAAGCACTCAAGTTGTAACACTACGTGCACCAGATACAGGAAGCTTTTAACTACAGATACATAATTTCCTGCCATTTCATGAGGGTTCCACACTTCAATCGGTATAAACGGCACCCGTATTGGATCACTTTGTTGTACATCTGTCTGTGTGTGTGTGTGTGTGTGTGTGTGTGTGTGAGATCGTCCGACCGTTAAAAACTTTTTTTTTTCTCAGAAACGGATGGACATAACTTTTAATTTTTGGCAGATACTAAGGTCTATGGCCCCTTAGCGCTGTATAAGCTTGAAGTGTCTACGTCAACGCAGTCAAAAGATACGGATATTTAGGTCACATATTACAATACTCCCAAAGTCACTCATAGAAACCAGGATCCTTCCCATTGGCCTAGAATCATGAAATTTGGTGAGAAGCGAAGGTTCTCCGTACAAGTAAAGGAAACAAATCAAAACCTGATAATTTACAATTATATCAGATAGATTATATAATGGTAAGACAGAGATTTAGGAACCAGGTTTTAAATTTTAAGACATTTCCAGGGGTAGATGTGGACTCTGACCACAATCTATTGGTTATGACCTGTAGATTAAAACTGAAGAAACTGCAAAAAGGTGGGAATTTGAGGAGATGGGACCTCAATAAACTGAAAGAACAAGAGGTTTTACAGAGTTTCTGGGAGGGCATAAGGGAACAATTGACAGGTATGGGGGAGAGAAATACAGTAGAAGAAGAATGGGTAGCTTTGAGGGATGAAGTAGTGAAGGCAGCAGATGATCAAGTAGGTAAAAAGACGAGGGCTAGTAGAAATCCTTGGGTATCAGAAGAAATATTGAATTTAATTGATGAAAGGAGAAAATATAAAAATGCAGTAAATGAAGCAGGCAAAAAGGAATACAAACGTCTCAAAAATGAGATCGGCAGGAAGTGCAAAATGGCTAAGCAGGGATGGCTAGAGGACAAATGTACGGATGTAGAGGCTTATCTCACTAGGGGTAAGATAGATACTGCCTACAGGAAAATTAAAGAGACCCTTGGAGATAAGAGAACCACTTGTATTAACATCAAGAGCTCAGATGGAAACCCAGTTCTAAGCAAAGAAGGGAAGCAGAAAGGTGCAAGGAGTATATAGAGGGTCTATACAAGGGCGATGTACTTGAGGACAATATTATGGAAATGGAAGAGGATGTAGATGAAGATGAAATGGGAGATACGATACTGCGTGAAGAGTTTGACAGAGCACTGAAAGACCTGAGTCGAAACAAGGCCCCCGGAGTAGACAACATTACATTGGAACCACTGACGGCCTCGGGAGAGCCAGTCCTAACAAAACTCTACCATCTGGTGAGCAAGATGTATGAGACAAGCGAAATACCCTCAGACTTCAAGAAGAATATAATAATTCCAATCCCAAAGAAAACAGGTGTTGACAGATGTGAAAATTACCGAACTATCAGTTTAATAAGCCACAGCTGCAAAATACTAACACTAATTCTTTACAGGCGAATGGAAAAACTGGTAGAAGCCGACCTCGAGGAAGATCAGTTTGGATTCCGTAGAAATACTGGAACACGTGAGGCAATACTGACCCTCCGACTTACCTTAGAAGCTAGATTAAGGAAAGAAAAACCTAAGTTTCTAGCATTTGTAGACTTAGAGAAAGCTTTTGAGAATGTTAATTGGAATAGCCTCTTTCAAATTCTGAAGGTGGCAGGGGTAAAATACAGGGACCGAAAGGCTATTTACTATTTGTACAGAAACCAAATGGCAGTTATAAGAGTCGAGGGACATGAAAGGGAAGCAGTGGTTGGGAAGGGAGTAAGACAGGGTTGTAGCCTCTCCCCGATGTTATTCAATCTGTATATTGAGCAAGCAGTAAAGGAAACAAAAGAAAAATTCGGAGTAGGTATTAAAATCCATGTTGAAGAAATAAAAACTTTGAGGTTCGCCGATGACATTGTAATTCTGTCAGAGACAGCAAAGTACTTGGAAGAGCAGTTGAACGGAATGGACAGTGTCTTGAAAGGAGGATATAAGATGAACATCAACAAAAGCAAAACGAGGATAATGGAATGTAGTCGAATTAAGTCGGGTGATGCTGAAGGAATTAGATTAGGAAATGAGACAGTTAAAGTAGTAAAGGAGTTTTGCTATTTGGGGAGCTAAATAACTGATAATGGTCGAAGTAGAGAGGATATAAAATGTAGACTGGCAATGGCAAGGAAAGCGTTTCTCAAGAAGAGAAATTTGTTAGCATCGAGTATAGATTTAAGTGTCAGGAAGTCATTTCTGAAAGTATTTGTATGGAGTGTAGCCATGTATGGAAGTGAAACATGGACGATAAATAGTTTGGACAAGAAGAGAATAGAAGCTTTGGAAATCTGAAGCTATAGAAGAATGCTGAAGATTAGATGGGTAGATCACACAACTAATGAGGAAGTATTGAATAGGATTGGGGAGAAGAGAAGTTTGTGGCACAACTTGACCAGAAGATGGGATCGGTTGGTAGGACGTGTTCTGAGGCATCAAGGGATCACCAATTTAGTATTGGAGGGCAGCGTGGAGGGTAAAAATCGTAGAGGGAGACCAAGAGATGAATACACTACGCAGTTTCAGACGGATGTAGGTTGCAGTAGGTACTGGGAGATGAAGAAGCTTGCACAGGATAGAGTCGCATGGAGAGCTGCATCAAACCAGTCTCAGGACTGAAGACCACAACAACAACAACATCAAACGACAAAAATATTTGTCTGTGCCTTGTTATCCAACTTCAAACTTAAAACATTCTCGAAAGTCTTTCAAGTCCTGAGACTATTACCTGGCCAGTATCAATGTCGATAACAGGCAAAACTCGTCGAGATTCTGGGATTCCTGGAGTCGATGAACTGTGTGTGAGCAAAATTAAGTTTGTACGGAATTCTTAGATCGCAAACCGAACCAATTCTTTTTTTTTTTAACATATCGTACGTAAAGCGACGCAATTTCGAGATATCCTCGTGTGCTGATGCTTTTAAATACCTTATACTCTGAGTACATACTCTACAATAAATAAAACAACCGAATACAGAGTTTAACTCTGTACAATATGGCTCCTCCTAAGTTCTCCTTGTGATCTAAATCCGATGTCGACCTCACAGAGCACGTTGCTTCCACGAGGTATAAATCTGACGTGCCACATTCTCCATTCCACGCTTCGCAGCGTAGTGGAACGTGGAATTCCACGCTGTGACGTCACCTGCTCCTCGTCCATGTACGTTTTCACATCGCGTGAGAGGACAGCTTACGTTGCCTTGCGGAGCACAGATGTAGTAGAACTGTGGCTGAAATCAGGGGATAGGTAAGATAATGTGATCAGTGGTAGTAATGGGATGGATATGTTTGACAGTCATCGACGCACGTATGGCACTTATGGCGTTGGACTGTGCGTGTTCAGTACGGACTATGCACCAGTGCCTTGTTTACGAGTAGTGCACACTTCGTATTTGCATTCAGAGGCCGAAGTCGAGGTGCAATGAAAGACCTAACAGAGTTCCAAAGAGAGCAGTTTGTGTGGGCCCGATTAGCTGGAGCATGGGTAACCAGGACAACCAACTCCTTATATGTTTCAAGAGCAACTGTTTCAACGGTCATGACAGCCTACACAAAACATGGAAACAAGTTATCCTGTAAACGTAGTGGTGTGCGCAAATCAGAAGTAAATGATGGAGATCGTCGTACACTAACACGAATTGAGTGAAAACAACACAAAACAACGGCGGCTAAAGCGACTGCAGAGCTCAATAACGATCTTCGAGACCCCGTATCTATTGACACTATCCGCCGAGAGCACCATAAAGCGAATATTCATAGACGAGCAAAAATCCTGGGAGGCTGATCAGTGGAGTTTCTGTCGTTTCATAAGACGCTTGTCGAATTCTGTACAACTAATTCACTTTACTACCTGATTTTAGCTCAATTCATGAGCTCTTCCAGAAAGACTGAGCACTCAAATAAGGCCTATTCAATATTATATGTGTGTTTTAATGTGGGGTTTCGGTTTTGCTTTGTGCGACTCGCTGAGTTGGCCATCTCCTGTCTGCTGGGAGAAGACGATGTTGCTTCTCGTTCGAAGGAGGGCACAGGATGACCAACTTACGTTTCCAATACCTGAACAGAGGATTTACCCATCTTAGTCGAAGACTGTTTTCGTGTGTGAGGTTGGTGACGCAGGGCTACCCGTCCGGTAGCATCCGCTGCACGGGGAGCTAGGTAATCTCGAAAGAGAAAGGGGAAATCTTTGGTGAACGGTTGGTGAGTACGGATCGTAGCTCTTAAGGGGGGTTTCAGGTGATAGGAATCAGGTTGAGTTAGGACTTCGTTATGTTTAACTGGTGAAATACTTAAAAACTGAAGCGTGTGAAGCGAGCTATTTTTCAGAATGTGCCATAATTACATTGCTTTAAATACGCGATTTTTGGGTGTTTGAGTTAAAAGTGTGGAAGTTGCTCATTTTCAACAACGATGAAGTAGAATTTCAAACGGTAAACATGGTTAGGAATAGCAGGTTAGGATCACTTCAACCGTACGTTAGTTTAATACTGTGTCGAAGCGAGTATGATTATTAATGATTTTTAATCTTGCATTTTGTGGAAGTTGCTTTTGTCTTTGTGTGTCGATTTTATGCTACGCGTTTAGTAATCAATGACCCTTCTGGTCCACCACGGCACCGCAATAGGCTTTATTTTAACAGTTTGCTTGTTTAATGAGCTGTAATTTCTGCAACAATATCTCTTCTTTCGTGCGCTTTCTACAAAGCAGCGCAACAGTTTGATTCGGAATGCACCACGTGCTCTAGTTCGGCCGTTTACAAGCAGCAGACGCAGTTAGTGTGTTGAATAATTATCGCACAGCCTCGTGCATTGGTTAAACCTCTGTCCAGAATAGAGCATGCGTAGAATCGTAATGCGAATCTCACTGAGATATTTTTATGGTATGAATGCAAAGGAGATGATAGTACCATTGTGCCCCACCCCAGTTTTCTATGTTTCTTCTTGCTGTAGTTAAATTGTGCTCTGTTCATTCTCACGTAATTCTTACTTAAATATTTCGAGTCAGGCACCAGTTATGTGTAGTTAGGATGTGAAAATGGTTGAAATGGCTCTGAGCACTATGGGACTTACATCTGAGGTCATCAGTCCCCAAGACGTAGAACTACTTAAGCCTAACTAACCTAAAGACATCACACACATCCATGCCCGAGGCAGGATTCGAACTTGCGACCGTAGCGGTCGCGCGGTTCCAGACTGAAGCGCCTGGAACCGCTCGGCCACAACGGCCGGCGGTTCTGAAGGAAGAGTGGCAGAACATTCCACTGGAGACTATACAGTCACTATATCCCAATATTCCAAGAAGGATGGCAGCTGTATTACGAGGAAATGGGGGTCGAGATGTCTGTGAATGTGTGTAAAATCTTACGGAACTTTACTGCTAAGTTCACCAGTCGCTAAGCTTACACACTACTTAACCTAAATTATTTTAAGGACGAACACGCATATCCATTTCAGGCAAAGTCTTTTACTAGCCGTAACTCTTTCTGGCTCTGAGCATCGAACCTGCGACCGTAGCAGTCGCGCGCTTCCGGACTGAAGCGCCCAGAACCGCTGGGCCACCGCGGCCGGCTAGCCGTAATTCCGTAAGTAACACTTGCTGAGCTATGTTTATATGAACTTTTTTCTTTAGTTTTACTTGTAGAATAACAAAAGAAGAAAATGTTCAAATGTGTGTGAAATCTTATGGCACTTACCTGCTAAGGTCATCAGTCCCTAAGCTTACACAGTACTTAACCTAAATTATCCTAAGGACATACACACGCACCCATGTCCGAGGGATGACTCGAACCTCTGCCGGGACCAGCCACACAGTCCATGACTGCCGCGCCTCAGACCGCTCGGCTAATCCCGCGCGGCGGAATGGGGGTCTGATAAATAAACCGTTCCCAAGTAAGCACAGGTGTTCCCTAAGCTTCCACAGTACTTAACCTAAATTATCCTAAGGACATACACACACACCCATGTCCGAGGAATGACTCGAACCTCTGCCGGGACCAGCCACACAGTCCATGACTGCCGCGCCTCGGACCGCTCGGCTAATCCCGCGCGGCGGAATGGGGGTCTAATAAATAAACCATTCCCAAGTAAGCACAGGTGTTCCCTAAGCTTACACAGTACTTAACCTAAATTATCCTAAGGACATACACACACACCCATGTCCGAGGGAGGACTCGAACCTCTGCCGGGACCAGCCACACAGTCCACGACTGCCGCGCCTCAGACCGCTCGGCTAATCCCGCGCGGCGGAATGGGGGTCTAATAAATAAACCATTCCCAAGTAAGCACAGGTGTTCCCTAAGCTTACACAGTACTTAACCTAAATTATCCTAAGGACATACACACACACCCATGTCCGAGGGATGACTCGAACCTCTGCCGGGACCAGCCACACAGTCCATGACTGCTGCGCCTCAGACCGCTCGGCTAATGCCGCGCGGCGGAATGGGGATCCAATAAATAAACCATTCCCAAGTAAGCACAGGTGTTCCCTAAGCTTACACAGTACTTAACCTAAATTATCCTAAGGACATACACACACACCCATGTCCGAGGGATGACTCGAACCTCTGCCGGGACCAGCCACACAGTCCACGACTGCCGCGCCTCAGACCGCTCGGCTAATCCCGCGCGGCGGAATGGGGGTCTAATAAATAAACCGTTCCCAAGTAAGCACAGGTGTTCACATTATTTTGCGTATCCCCTGTATGTGGACAGTTGCAGAAGGAGCAAAGTAGGTGGCTCGGATGCTACAGCGTCAATACGCCAAGCTTCCGCATCGATTCTGCCAGAGACGCAGAGAATAATGGCCCGACCGCGTTTCCAGATGGCGGACCGCCACCGTCATTGTCTGTCGCTGTGTTGTTGTTTGCGCACGATCGACGTTCGCGGATCCGTGGTCAGCCGACGGTTCACTGTGCGGAGGTAGGGAGATGGATGGACAGGGAGAGTGGTGGTGTCAGTGGGGGGGGGGGGGGGGGAGGGGGTAGGCGGGACGGGGCTGAGTACCGTGGGAACGCGGGCCGGTGCCCGTTCATTCTGACGCACCTGACGATGCGCGCACGGCCTGTGTGCGAAACGCGGCCGCAACAGCCGCGCCCGGCGGTGCGTGGAGATGCGTTTGGTCGGACGCTCCGCTGCGTCGGTGGTGCGTGGCGAGGGGTATTTCCGGCCGGCCGGCGGCCAGCCGAAGGTAAACACGGCGAGAAATCTGCGCCGGCACATCTCGATATAGCTGGCCGGTGGGCGGGCACGTGTGATCGTGATCGTGTGCGTGCCTGCGTGCTCGTGTGAGCCGCCACAAGCGGTGCTGGCGGAACTGCGCTGGCGGAAACCTCGATCTGTTAAACACGACCGCGCACGGCTAACCTCCTCTGTTCTGGCGTGTCTCCCTGACACTCGCCCTCTTACCGGGATCGAGTTTTAATAATCTGTATTCCATTCCTGTAGAGCTTACGAAACAAATCCATGGGCTCCTAATACAGAGGCTACAAATGATTCATTCGTTTTCTAAAAATGGTACAAACTAACAAGGGAACCTCCCCATCGCACCTACCTCAGATTTAGTTATAAGTTATAGACCTTGAAAAACTGAACACAGATCAATCGGGAAAACAGGAAGAAGTCGTGTGGAGCTATGAAAAAATAAGCAAAATAGACAAGCTGAGTAGTCCAAGTGCAAGATATGCAACATCAAGGATAATGTGAGTCCATGAGCGCCGTGGTCCAGGAACCGCGCGACTGCTACGGTCGAAGGTCCGAATCCCGCCTCGGGCATGGATGTGTGTGATGTCCTTAGGTTAGTTAGGTTTAAGTAGTTTTAAGTTCTAGGGGGCTGATGACTACAGCAGTTAAGTCCCATAGTGCTAGAGCCATTTGAACCATAAAGGCTGACAGTAGGTGATTCAGTTCACCTTGTAAGTAAGCCGGCTCTGTTCATCAAGGTTTTCATGACAACTCTTTTTTGCCTAGGATGATGGTTAGATTCCTTGTGGATGAATCGATCCGTGTGAGTATTCTTTCTATGTACTTTGTGGCTCAGCGTCCCATCCACCCGTTTACTTACCGACACATCCAGGAATCTGAGTTGACCGCTTCTCTCTGTCTCCACCGTAAACTTTATATTCGGGTTAATGGTGTTCAGATTCACCAAGAAGACATCCAACTCTTCTTCACCATGAGTCCACACTACAGTAGCCGGACGACTGCAGAAGATGTCCACCACAGATGGAGACGAAACGTCATGTGGAAATTTTATACATCGATCACGGCCTCTCAGCCCGGAAGTTTCAACTGAAGACAACACCGGCTAAGAAAGCCTACATTGTATGATTAAAGTATAACATTGTCAAATACGAATGATGCATGAATAGAACCGCAACATCCGGATATCCACGAGTGTTAAAAGCGCCGCTTCCGGTTCGGGGAGCGGGTTGCAGGCGAGAGTCGATGTGCCGCACAGCCCGCTTGGTGAATACTGGGATGGTATCCCATTCCCGCCTTAGTTCCACGATTCGCAAACATCTACAAAATTTCCGCGCCCTCCCACACGATACGCAGACAATTGAGTACACATTAGGCTGTTGATATCACATGGATATTTTTTCCAAAACTATATCGGTATATCGATACAGAAATGGCAATATCGGGTGGCGATATTTTCTTCGAAGTTCTCGGTAATATTTGAAGTTGTTCACTTGAAATTGTAGGAGAACGTAATTTTACTATCACTTTGTGAAGGAGTCTTTCTACTTTTTGTGCTTTCATCACGTCCAGTCTTTCTCTTTGACTGTGTGAATCAAGTATAGATGGCACAAAGGAGGAGTCCGATTGCACTGGGGGGGGGGGGGGGGGGGTGTGAATGGAAAAACAAGATATCCAATGTGAAGAAATAGCACACCAGTTGGGTTAAAAATTGTTTTTAAAGCAACTGGTGTGCTATTTCTTCACGTCGGATGTCTTGTTTCTCCATTCACACCGCCATCCCCGAGTTTCGTCAAAAACAGTTGGTGAAACTGAGTTCTGCTTGGTCGTTGACGTTTGCAGAAATGAAAAAATAAATAAATAAACGGTAGAGTCGACATGAAGTGTTCGAGGAAAATCCGATATGTGACGAAACCGAACGATGGACCCATTGGGCCACTTACCTACAGACACCCTTCCGGTTAGCAACGCACAGCTTTTCGAACTGGGAAGGAACGCCTAGTCTCCTGGACGAATCCGCCCGAAGGACTTGGGTCGAGGTCCGGTGAGCAGGCCAGTCTGTCGATGGTTTTTAGGCGGTTTTCCATCTGCCTCGGCGAATGCTGGCTCGTTCCCCCTATTCCGCCTGAGCTACACTAAGACGGCTACTGCTGCGCAAACAAGTTCTCCACGTACGCGTACACCATAATTACTCTACCACGCAAACATAGGTTTTATACTCGTCTGGTATACGTTCCCTGAGGAGGTCCACTGGGGGCCGGACCGCAGAATAAAATGGCTCTGAGCACTATGGGACTTAACAGCTGTGGTCATCAGTCCCCTAGAACTTAGAAATACTTAAACCTAACTAACCTAAGGACATCACACACATCCATGCCCAAGGCAGGATTCGAACCTGCGACCGTAGCAGCCGCACGGTTCCGGACGACCGCAGAATAACCCTGGGATCGGTGTGGGGCGGCGGAGGGGTGAAGTGGGCTGCGGTAGTCGTCGTGGGGTTGTGGACCACTGCTGCTGCGGCGGCGACGGAGCCTCTCCGTCGTTTCTAAGCCCCCGGTTAACATACAATACAATATAATACAATACAAAACCTGTAGCTACCATTGCTAGCTCAGTGGTTATCGCGAAGCGTAAATGTGCATCATTTTTCTTTCTATTCTTGCCCTAATTGGAATAAGCAACTTGTTGATGTAGAGAATATCTAGTAATAAATCAATACTTAAATATCAGCTCTAAAACTGTCGGTATATTTACAACGTGCAATCGACATTTTTTTCGTCGGTATATCAATACTTTTCCCACCGATGTATTGATAAATTTTCGATATATCTAGAACTGTAAAATAATTTCTTTTAAATATCGATATATTGGTTTCCCGATATTGTTAATAATATAGTATACATTCTTAGTCCCTGGGGGTAATCGGGTGGCTTCAGGAAGGCATGCCACACCTGTTCATAGCCATGACGGCTATGCGCCAATGCGCGACAGAAGCATAAGGAAAAGATGAAGTCCCAGTCCTGGGACACACAACAGTCACAATTACTGTGTGTTTTGGTGAAACGCAAAGTGCTTTTACGACCATGTTTGTGAAAATGTGTGTTATATTTACGTGTGCTTCACAGTACCTCATTAGGATGCTGAGAAAGAAGGGGTTGCCACACAAAAACATGACAAGCTACCTGTAATAAATAATATACAAGTGAAGCTTCCAGGAAGATTAAAACTGTGTGCCGGACTGAGACTCGAACTCGGGACCTTTGCCTTTCGCGAGCAAGTGCTCTACCAACTGAGCTATCCGAGCACGACTCACACCCCGTCCTCACAGCTTTACTTCTGCTAGTACTTCGTCTCCTACCTTCCAAACTTCACAGAAGTTCTCCTGCAGACCTTCCAGGACTAGCACTGCTGAAATAAAGGATATTGCAGAGACATGGCTTAGTCACAGCCTGGGGGATGTTTGCAGAATAAGATTTTCACTCTGCAGCGGAGTGTGCACTGATATGAAACTTCCTGGTAGATTAAAACTGTGTGCCTGAGTCTCGGACCTGCACACAGTTTTAATCTGCCAGGATGTTTCATATCGCTGCACACTCCGGTGCAGAGTGAAAACCTCATTCTGGGATATAAAAGTGGTCCTGAAAAACCATGCAAACCGAGTATAAAGATTAAACAAAACAGAAACCAACTGATGATGGCACAGAGGTGTTGAAACATGTTTGGAAACTTGTAAAAAACGGTGTTTTGCATAACAGGTGGACCTTACATCCAACGAAATTTTCCTCGTCTATCAGCCAAGCTGTGGCATCATCGAAACGTTGCGATTTCACGAGGCAAAGACTCGGATGATAACCTGAGAAGATTTCTTACATGAAATTCGACGAGAAACCTTGTGCTGCCTTAAGTTATTTCTCGGCTTTACGTGTGTAAAATTTTTTACTGTTTTGCCACACGTTACGTAAATACGTAAATTAGCAGTTCCGACAACTGCCTTACAACCAAGAGAAAAGTGTCCAAAACCTTGATCTGGACCAGGGGAATCAGAGCTAAATTTGCTTTCTCTCTGGGACAGTATGTCCCATATGAGGAAGTGAACCACTCCTGTCTGAATATGGATTTTCTACACTGTGTAGCACGTTCAAATCTATGACTTGTTCAGCACCTGTGTCAACATGTATCTGGCGTCGCACATCGCTACAGGCAAGTTAGTATGCATTTGTAGGTGGCAGGAGAACCCGAAAGCTTTCGTGACCTTTATTAGAATTTATCTCACGCTAGCGAGAAAAGAGCGCTAGCCACCACCACCAACACCACTTCCACCACCTCCACCGTTGGCCAAGTTGTGGCATAAATTAACGATTAACGCAAAACAGCTCGGTCGCCTCTTACTGCAGGCAAGATGCGGCTGTGAAGGAAGGGGGGAGAATAAACCGAAAATACAAAAACAAAACAAAATAAAAAATCATGGGAGCGAAGTCGACGCCAGGGACGTGTAAAGGGAAGGGTGGGGGTATTCTCTCCCTCTCCCCTCCCCCCTACTCTCCTGTTAAACCTCCCCCACACTGCCTTCCAGCCCCATCCTCCCTCACCAACACCCCCCACTGCCGTATGCAAAACAGGCTAGGCGTCTCGGGGCTCTGTTTTGTTCGGCTTTTAATTCCGGGCTACGGACTCGGATTAAAACAACGGAGCAGAAAGTATTGTATGGCCGCTCCGGGAGGATAGGATAGGATAGGAAGGGAGGGGGGAGAGGGCCTTATTGCCGAATCTGCGCAGTAATTCCTGGACCGCCGCTGCCGTGGCGAGGGTGGGGCGAGAAGGGACGCAGGGCCTAAGATAGAGGAACCTGACTCCACGGCTGCGAATTTCGTAATTATTATTGAGATGGCAGCAGCGGTTTGCATAACGATTCGCCAATACACCGCACGATCTTTTAGTAACGGCCGCGCTTTGATTTGTCTCCACCGCAGTATCGTAATAGGAGCTGAGTTATGGAACGGCCCGACCGCACCCGTATAATAGTACACGCTACACTTGGCAAGGTCTTGTTTAAAAAATGATTATCGGTCACCAGAGATAAAATGGAAGCAGTTTTAGGTCAGTCGGTCGTAAGAAGAAGCCTGCTATCGAATAGACTGTGTATACAAGCAATGTTGACAATATCTGAATATTAATAAGTATGACGCAAGTTCACGGTACAGTCACGTTAATGTGATCACCGCCTTGTTCGACATCTAAACGCAGTAACTACTCACAGACGGCACGTGGGCACACTAGAAGTGGAAATTATATCAAACGTGTCGCGAGGTCGCCAAAAAATAGTGCAGCCGTTGTCGTAATGCGGAAAGGAAGCGATTTATCTGTCTACCTTCGAGACGAACAACTTTTTACAACCCTTTAACACCATTTGTAGTTTTGCAGATATTTACAAAAATAGTTCTGAATGCCTCACCATGTACGAGGGTCGTTCAATAAGTAATGCCCCCCCCCCCCCCTACATTTTTTTCCAGAACCTTTTAATTGTTGAGGGTCCGGATTTGGTAACAATGTACATGAACTTGGTTGGCACGTGTGTCAACATGTATCTGGCGTGGCAAATCGCTACCGGTATGTTAGTATGCATTTGCAGGTGGCAGGAGAGCCCAAAAGCCTGCGTGACCTTTATTAAAATTTATCTTACGCTACCGAGAAAAGCGCGCTAGCCACCACCACCAACACTACCGACACCACAAGCAGCTACAAAATGCGAACAGTACCGATCTCTAAGCCTAATATCACTTACATCAGAAATTCTCATAAAAATAGTCCTGGAGGGAATTGAAGAGAAGGTGGAGGATATTTGCTGAGTGAAGGTCAGTTTGGTTTCAGAAGGGGATTGGGAACAAGAGAGGCGATTCTGGCACCGAGACTCGTTATCGAAAAGCAATTACAGGAAAATAAACCAACTTATAGTGCCTTTGTAGACATGGGAAAGGCATTTGATAGCGCTATCTGGCAAGAGAAGTTTAGAGTGCTGAGGAAAAGCGGAATGAAGTACAAAGACACCCGTGTGATACTCAGCTTCTATAAGATTGAGGTGGCTGTGATTAGGAACTGTCAGCATGAAGAAGGAGCAAATATTAAAAAAGGTGTAAGGCATGGGTGTGCTCTCTCCTCTTATATTCAATGCTTACATCCAGGAAGCTATAGACCAAATTCGAGAAACTACTGAGGTGGGGATCAAAATGGGCAGAAGATAGACATGCTACGTTCTGCATATGATATTGCTATAGTCACGGAGACAAAAGAAGATCTCAAGGAAGTCCTTAGAACAATGGCAAAAATTCTATGCAATCAGTATGGAATGAGAATGAACAAGAAAAAGACTAAAGTGATGGTATGCAGCACGGGAGCAGAATATGAACCTCTGAGAATGAGAATTGGAAGAGAGGAGCTGGAAGTAATGGAGGAATTTACTTACCAGGGGAGCAAAATCACAAAGGATGGCAGAAGCCGGAAAGAAATTGCGAGCAGAATACAGAAGGCCAAAATTGCACTTAATCGGAGAAGGAACTTCCTCACCAGCAACAGCATCAGTCTGAAAATAAGGAAACGTATCATGAAAGGTTACGTTTGGAGTGTGGTCCTATACGGATGTGAAATTTGGACAATTGGAAGAGAAAAGACGGCTAGAGGCCCTGTAGATGTGGTGCTATACAAGGATGAAGAAGACCAGCTGGAGAGACAAAGTAACCAATGAAGAGGTGGTTAGGAGAGTACGGGAAACCAGATCTCTGTGGAAGCACATCCAAATAAGAAGAGACAAACTCGTAGGGCACATCCTACGACACAACAACATCATTGGAACAATGACAGAAGGAGTTATTGAGGGAAGGAATCGGCGGGGCGACCAAGGATATCATACATGCAACAGAGATAATGAATGACGTTGGATGTAACACATACGTGGAAATGAAGAGGAAGGCAGACAGAAGAGAGGAATGACGCTGTGCTGCAAACCAACCTCAGGGTTTAACACTAAAAGAAGAAGAAGATACATCAACATGTGCTGTTCACGTCCTATTTTTCTACATAGTCTCCATCCACGTTCTATGGCCGTACGCCAACGTTGCGCAAGAGGAAGTATTCCATGCCAGTAAAAGCTCTTGTTCGGTAGGCGAAGCCATGTTTTCCCTGCATGACTGACACTCTCACCATCTTCAAAGTGTGTTCCCTGTAGAGAATCTTAAAGCGGCCTAAAGATACGAAGTCCGAGAGTGCCGGGTTTGGACTGTAGGGTGGGTGAGGCATTGATGTCCAACCCAATTTGGCGATGTGTTCCCGGGTTCTCAGACTTATGTGTGGGCATGCATTATCGTGTTGGAGCAAGATTCTTGTCCGATCGAACGCGTCCGGAATGGTTCTTGGGTGTATTCATAGTCTTCACGTATGCCTCTGAATTGATGGTACTTCACATCCACGAGAACGACGTCATCAGAATCGCACAAACCTGTCACTATGCCTTTTCCGGAAGAACGGGTTGTCTTGAATTTCTTCTTTTGTGGTGAATGGACTGCCTTTTTGTTTCCGGCGCAAAGTGGCGCACCCAGCTTTCGTCCCCCGTAACGATCCGTGACAGAAAGGCCTCTCGGTCGGTCCCAAAACGCTCCAACAATTGAGATGAAATGACCTTTCTCTGGATCTTGTGGTCCGCTGTGAGCATTCGTGGAGCCCACCGTGAGCACCTCTTTCAATACCAGAGAGTCTCGAACATTGCCGACGCACTTCCAATGCTGACCGACAACTGTAAATCCAATTGTCGAGTTGTGATGCGCCGGTCGCCACGAATAATGGCATCCGCACGATTCAGCACGGCTGGAGCAGTGGCTGAGACAGGACGTCCCCAGCGTGGCTGATCGTGAAGCTCTGTTTCCGGATTTCCTGAGGCTTTGACTTTCTTTACCCATCGCCCAATTGTACTATCAACTGCACCATCACCATACACTGTACACAAACGTTTACGGACGTTCACCACGGTTTCTTTTTCTGTACACGAGAATTCAATTACGGCACACTGGTTGTAACCTCGAGTCGTATGTACACACCATTTTGTAGCTGTACAACGGCTCTGCCATCTACACTCCTGGAAATTGAAATAAGAACACCGTGAATTCATTGTCCCAGGAAGGGGAAACTTTATTGACACATTCCTGGGGTCAGATACATCACATGATCACACCGACAGAACCACAGGCACACAGACACAGGCAACAGAGCATGCACAATGTTGGCACTAGTACAGTGTATATCCACCTTTCGCAGCAATGCAGGCTGCTATTCTCCCATGGAGATCGTAGAGATGCTGGATGTAGTCCTGTGGAACGGCTTGCCATGCCATTTCCACCTGGCGCCTCAGTTGGACCAGCGTTCGTGCTGGACGTGCAAACCGCGTGAGACGACGCTTCATCCAGTCCAAACATGCTCAATGGGGGACAGATCCGGAGATCTTGCTGGCCAGGGAAGTTGACTTACACCTTCTAGAGCACATTGGGTGGCACGGGATACATGCGGACGTGCATTGTCCTGTTTGAACAGCAAGTTCCCTTGCCGGTCTAGGAATGGTAGAACGATGGGTTCGATGACGGTTTGGATGTACCGTGCACTATTCAGTGTCCCCTCGACGATCACCAGAGGTGTACGGCCAGTGTAGGAGATCGCTCCCCACACCATGATGCCGGGTGTTGGCCCTGTGTGCCTCGGTCGTATGCAGTCCTGATTGTGGCGCTCACCTGCACGGCGCCAAACACGCATACGACCATCATTGGCACCAAGGCAGAAGCGACTCTCATCGCTGAAGACGACACGTCTCCATTCGTCCCTCCATTCACGCCTGTCGCGACACCACTGGAGGCGGGCTGCACGATGTTGGGGCGTGAGCGGAAGACGGCCTAACGGTGTGCGGGACCGTAGCCTAGCTTCATGGAAACGGTTGCGAATAGTCCTCGCCGATACCCCAGAAGCAACAGTGTCCCTAATTTGCTGGGAAGTGGCGGTGCGGTCCCCTACGGCACTGCGTACGATCCTACGGTCTTGGCGTGCATCCGTGCGTCGCTGCGGTCCGGTCCCAGGTCGACGGGCACGTGCACCTTCCGCCGACCACTGGCGACAACATCGATGTACTGTGGAGACCTCACGCCCCACGTGTTGAGCAATTCGGCGGTACGTCCACCCGGCCTCCCGCATGCCCACTATACGCCCTCGCTCAAAGTCCGTCAACTGCACATACGGTTCACGTCCACGCTGTCGCGGCATGCTACCAGTGTTAAAGACTGCGATGGAGCTCCGTATGCCACGGCAAACTGGCTGACACTGACGGCGGCGGTGCACAAATGCTGCGCAGCTAGCGCCATTCGACGGCCAACACCGCGGTTCCTGGTGTGTCCGCTGTGCCGTGCGTGTGATCATTGCTTGTACAGCCCTCTCGCAGTGTCCGGAGCAAGTATGGTGGGTCCGACACACTGGTGTCAATGTGTTCTTTTTTCCATTTCCAGGAGTGTATCAGAACGGTTCGAAACTTCACCAACGAACAGAACAAACATCATGTGTTAAGCACGAACAAGGACATTTGTCTATGTATATTAAAGGCCTTTAAAAAATTGAGGGTATCACTTATTGAGCGATCCTCGTGTATCACATTCTGTGTTCCATAGCTATGATCGTAGATTTTAGCGTCTAAGTATTAACGAAATTCATGGTTTTCTCGTGTGCCTTCTGTTACACTCATGTACACAGCAAACAGAGAGCCCCTACCTATAGATGGTGGACAAAATTATGGGAACACTAAAAATATAAGACACTACATGGCTAATAAGGTGTAGGAAATCCGTTTGCGATCAAAACAGTTTTCAGTTGTCTCACAATGGATAAATGCAACTACATGGTCTGTGAAAACGTAGTTTTACGTAACAGAGTGCCCCATTGCTGCTCGGGGAAGGCCCATATGTATTCTCGGACTGGCCATCCAGTAAATTTACCATGTATTGCAGCCACAATGCAGCAATTTTGCCGGCAACACTATTATGAATACCAGAAGGAAATTTTCACTCTGCAGCGGAGTGCGCTGATATGGAACTTCCTGGCACGTTAAAACTGTGGCCCGCGAAAATGCAGCGTTATTAAGAGAGTGGCGCATTGATGCCGGGGCGATGCCCATAGCTATTCCTGTGGCAATCGTCCAACAATACTGCGATGAACTGCAGCCACAATGCTGCAGTGTTGCCGGCAATACTATTATAGGTAGTCATTGCCGCAAGATATCGGCTGTTAGAACGGAGCTTTACATAACAGAGTGGCGCACCGCTCCCGGGGCGAGGGACAAATCTTTTCTCAGGCCGACCATTAGACAATATTGCCAAATACTGCTGCAATGTTGACGTCAACACTATTATGGGATGTCAATGCCATAAGATACGGTCTGTGAAAGAGGATCTTTACGTAACATAGTGGCGCACTCCTGCCAGGGTGAGGCACATATCTATTCCCGGGCTGTACAACTAGCGATATTTCCATATACTGCAGCAACACTGCTAGAATATTGCTGGCAACACTTGTGGGAAGTCAATATCTTACAGGTATGCCCGTGAAAACGCAATTTTACGAAACACAGTACCACTTTGCAACCGGAGTGGGGACCGTATCTACTCTCGGACTGGCCATCCAACAAATTTGCCTTGTATTGCAGCCACATTGCAGCAATGTTGCCGTCAACACTACTATGGGTAGTCAATGACGAAACATATGGCTCACGAAAATACAGCCTTATATAAGACAGTGGCGGATTGGTATTCCTGTGCCAATCCTCCAACAATACTGCGATGAATTGCAGCCACAATGCTGCAGTGTTGCCGGCAATACTATTATGGGTAGTCATTGCCGCAAGATATCGGTTGTTAGTACGGAGCTTTACATAACAGAGTGGCGCACCGCTCCTGACGCATCTTTTCCGAGGCAGACCATTCAGCTATATTTCCAAGTACTGCAGCAACGTTGCAGCAATGTTGCTGTCAACACTATTGGCTCTGAGCACTGTGGGACTTTACATCTGAGGTCATGAGTCCCCTAGAAGCTAGGGGACTTAGACCTAACGAACCTAACTACATCACACACACCCATGCCTGAGGCAGGATTCGAACCTCCGACCACAGCAGCCGCGCGGCTCCCGACTGAAGCGCGTCAACACTATTACTGGCTGTGAATGCCGTAACATACGGTCTGTGAAAACGGTGATTCGTAACAGAATGCTGCCAGGATGAGGCCCATATGTGTTCCCGGACCGGCCAACCAGCAATATTGCGGCAACACTGCAGGAATGTTGGCGGCAACACTATTGTGGCTGGTCAATACGGTAAGGGTATGACCCTGAAAACGCAGTTTCACCTAACACGGATGAGGCCCACATCTATTACTGGGCCAGCCATCCAGAAACTTTGCTACGTATTTCAGCCACATTGCAGCAATGTTGCCAGCAACACTGTGGTGAGTCGTCAGTGCCGTAAGATACGGGCCACGAAACCGCCGCTTTACGTAAGGCGGCGGCGCTCTGACGGCGGAGTGACGAGTTCGCGTCTATTCCCGGGGCGTCAGTCGGCGCTGCGGCCCGCTGTAAGGTGTGCCGCGCCGGCGCCGCTCGGGCCACGACAGGTGTCGGCAGCTGCGGCCGCAGGTATTTTTACCTCGCTCTCTAATTGGCCGGCGACACGGCGGCTGGCCTGTCAGCGCCGCTAATGAAGCCAACCTGGCGGCTAATTGCCCGACATCAGGCGCGCTCCGCGGAGAAAAATTGGGGACGGCGCCGGGGTGGTCTTGTCCAGCCTTGGCTGCCGTCCGAACTCCGGGGCAGGTGGCGGCTAAACGGCAGACAAATGGCGCGGTGCGCTGGCGGGAGTCGTGCTCGCTGAAGGCGCCTGCGGCGACTCCACTCTGGGCGCCTCGGCGCACGCCGCGGTTGTGAGGGAAAGCCACGGATATGGGTGCGAAAAATCGGCTGCTCAAAACTGTTTCCTAATCCACACATCTTCACCTAATAGGTGGCGCACAAAATGTGTTACCAATTGTTTCTTTCACAATTTACGACGCACATTAGATACCCCGCTGGGTTGGTTCAAATGTCTCTGAGCACTGTGGGACTTTCCATCTGAAGTCCCCTAGAACTTAAACCTAACTAACCTAAGGACATCACACACATCCATGCCTGAGGCAGGATCCGAACCTGCGACCGTAGCGATCGCGCAGTTCCAGACTCAAGCGCCTAGAACCGCTCGGTCACCCCGGCCGGCGATCCCGCTGGGATCTCTACAGCTGTACCAGCAGAGCTTGGAAAAACAAAGGAGTTTCGAATGACGTGTAATTCACGATACTGCCGCTAGGAGACTAGTAAGCAGCAATGGCTGACAATGGAAGACTGACGACAGAGCAACGATCGGCAATTGCGTTACTTTTTCATGAAACGAAAAGCCTTGTTGTGACTCAGAGGCGTTTTCGACAACAGTTTAACACACGACAGGTCCCTTGCAAGAAGACCATCCACAGGTTGTACGATAAATTTGTACAGGAAGGAACAGTATTGGAAGCGAAGCGACCTCGGCCTAAGCCTGTCCGGGGTGGCCGAGCGGTTCTAGGCGCTACAGTCTGCAACCGCGTGACTGCTACGGTCGCAGGTTCGAATCCTGCCCCGGGCATGGATGTGTGTGATGTCCTTAGGTTAGTTAGGTTTAAGTAGTTCTAAGTTCTAGGGGACTGATGACCTCAGCAGTCAACTCCCATATTGCTCACAGCCATTTGAGCCTAAGCCTGTTTTTTTCGCCGTGGAATATTGAACCGGTACGAGTTGCTGTACAGAGAAGTCCCGGTAAATCGTGTAGAAAGGCAGCAGCGCAACTGGAAATATCTAGAAGCTCCGTTCAACGCATTCTGAAAAGTGACCTCCATATGTACCCATACAAGATGACCAGTGCACAGAAGCTCACTGAAGAACACAAGCAGCAGAGACTGCTGTTTGCTCAGTGGGCGGAGGATAGGGAAGAAACTCTCAATAACGTTTGGTTTCCAGACTAGGCGCATTTTCATTTAGACGGTGTCGTTAACAAACACAATGTACGCTTTGTGGCCACTGAAAACCCACAACTGCTTCATGAACGACAACAATACGCTCCGAGGATTATAGCGTGGGCAGCAATTTCCAGTCACGGACTTATTCGACCCTGAAACTTCCAGGCAGATTAAAACTGAGTGCCGGACCGAGACTCGAACTCGAAACCTTTGCCTTTCGCGGGCAAGTACTCTACCAACTGAGCTACCCAAGCGCGACTCACGCCCCATCCTCACAGGTTTACTCCTGCCAGTACCTCGTCTCCTACATTCCAAACTTCGCACAGGCTCTTCTGCGAACCTTGCAGGACTGACAATCCTGAACAAAAGGATACTGCGGAGACATGGCTTAGTCACAGCCTGGGGGATGTTTCCAGAATGAGATTTTCACTTTGCAGCGAAGTGTGCGCTGATGTGAAACTCCCTGCCAGACTAAAACTGTGTGTCGGACCGTTCTCCGCAATGTCCTTTTCTTTCAGGAGTGCTAGTTCTGCAAGGTTCACAGGAGAGCTGCTGTAATGTTTGGAAGGTAGGAGACGAGGTGCTGGCAGAAGTAAAGCTGTGAGGAGGGGGCGTCAGTCGTTCTTGGGTAGCTCAGTTGGTAGAGCACTTGCCCGCGAAATGTAAAGGTCCCGAGTTCGAGTCTCGGTCCGGCACACAGTTTTAATCTGCCAGGAAGTTTCATATCAGCGCACACTCCGCTGCAGAGTGAAAATTTCTGATTCTTATTGGACCCTTTTTCTTTGAAGAAACTGTGAACAGCGAGCGTTATTTGAGCATGCTCCGCAATGGCTTCATTCCATAGCTTCTTGCTACTGGCTTGCCCTTCAATACCCAGTGTTTCGCTCAAGATGGAGCAAGGCCACATACTGCAAACACTGTTTTGGAGTTTTTACAAGAGCACTTCGACATGCGGATCATTTCACTCAGGTTTCCAGGTCGCTTCAATGACGGACAAAATTGGCCCCCAATAGTCCAGATCTCAATCCATGTGCCTTTTTTCCCGAAACGTCAACTTGATTTAATGGATCTCAATATATTTACTCTTCAAGCTTGCAGAGAAATTACGGAAGACCGTAGGGTAATCACTAACTTCAGTGTTCGTTTGAAGGAAGTTAGGAAACGAAATGGTGGACATATTGAGTATGTGCTGAGTTAGAACAAATCTCCATGGACGGCTTTTCATTGTTCCTTTCACATTGTATTGACAAAGTTTATGGTCCAAAACAAAATGTTAACACTTTTCGTGCGCCACCCTGTACGCTCAAATTCAAAACTGAAATTCCGTCCGGAAAGGACTCGGAAGGGCGATCGGACCGACCGACCGCCGTGTCGTCCTTAGACGATAGAAATCACTCGATGCAGATATGGAGGTGTATGTGGACAGCGCACTGCTCTCCCGGGCGTTTACAGCTTTCGTGACCGCAGCCGCTGCTTCTCAATCAAGCAGGTCTTCAGTCGGCTTCTTTAGGGATGAGAACGCTCCCACTTGCCAACAGGGCTCGGCAGACTCGGACGGTAACTAACCAAACCAACATCGTTTAAGTTATGTGATCAGACAGGAACCGGTGTTACCACTGCAGGAACTACACTGCATGGGGCACAAAAAAAAAAGAAAAAAATTATCCACACAGAAGACATGGTCGGATATCATGTAATTTTATATGTGTAGTACACACCATCAGCGAGTATGTAAGTGATCAGACTTGCAATCGGCTGTGAGAGGTAGAATATCCGTCATAGTGCTTTAACGTTGTTGCCAGACATGATGGTATGTATAAGGAGAGTTGCAAGAGGCAGCTATCGTGTGATCATTGTGAAGGGTACGGACATGCCGCTTAGTGATACGAGACAACTCTGTTTGGGACTACATTTGTCCAATTGGTAGAATCGTGCGATATTCAGATTTGTGGGGAAATCGAAAGTGACAGCGCCCCTGTATTGGACTGCAAGGGTATGCGAGGCCACGAAGGTTCCGGGCGACCACATCTGACCGCTGTAAGTTACGACTGCAGTATTTTGCACCAAGCGCATGGTGATTGCTTCACCAGGCTCCTGCCATCCAACAAGAAACAAACGCTCACTCTGCATCATTGTGCGGGCATCCCACACCTTCGACCGGAGGCTGAGATCAACCTGGCTACAGAGCTGATGCCTCATGCGTAGCCTGCCACTGACACAACACGAACAGCTGCTGTGACTGGGAAACACTACCTGTGCCCCCATCTTACTCCGTTACTCGCTCCTGTGAACGGGAACGCGTTATGCGGATCTTGGTGCCTCTCGCGTCCATCTAGAAAAGATAACCTGAAGATGCGTAAATAAGGCGAAACACGCCGTTGAAAAATAAAACACTAAAATTGCAACAAAGACTGTTTTTAACCTATACTGTCGTAGAGAGGCTTCGCATTGCATTCACATGGTACATTTTTCAACAGGACAATGCTCATCCATTCGTGGCACTAGTCCGTATGGACTGTCTGCATGATGTTGAGGTATTCCTGCGGCCAATAAGATCCCCAAATATGTAACCGATAGAACATGTGAGCGACCGGCTCGGAAGTCAATTCTTACAGAGTGCAAGTAACCAGGATATTAAGGACAAATGATGTCCAGCCCATATCCTGTATCATTTCAGTGACACTATCTCCCCTATTTCGCGATAATAGAACTCGTGCTGCCCTTCTTTGAACTTTTTTCGATGTACTGCGTCAGTCCTATGTCAGCTGTCACATGTTCATTAACCCATCACTAGTCACACACACATACGTTATAATGCATGTAGTGATTGGTTAATGAACATGTGACAGCTGACATTACGTTGACATGGCTTAAAGCCGTAACATCAGCACCTGATAATGGCCTAAGGTCGAAGTTGCAATAGTTAAATAAAAACTTATAACATTCACTGGCGTAAAGATGATGTCCTTCAAAAAAAGTTTTATGACTGTGAATCCCAGCTACATCTACATCTACATGGATAAATCACATTTAAGTGCCTGGCAGAGGGTTCATCGAACCACCTTCACAATTTTCTGTTATTCCAATCTAGCGCGCGGAAAGAATGAACACCTGTACCTCTCCGTACGAGCTCCGATTTCCCTTATTTTATCTTGGTAATACTCTCCCTATGTAGGTCGGTGTCAACAAAATATTTTCCCATTCGGAGAAGGAAGTTCGTGATTTGAATTTCGTCAGAAGATTCCGTCGGAACGAAAAACGTCTTTCTTTGACTGATGTCCAGGCCAAATCCTGCATCATTTCTGTGACACTCTCTCCCATATTTCGCGATAATAAACGTGGTGCCTTTCTTTGAATTTTTTCGATGTACTCCGTCACTCTTATCTGACAAGGATCCCACACCGCGCAGCAGGATTGTAAAAAAAGGGCGGACAAGCGTAGTGTAGGCAGTCTTCTTACAAGGGAACCTCCCCATCGTTTGTATATTTTGCTTATTTTTTTCATAGTTCTACACAACTTCTTCCTGTTTTCTCGATTGATCTGTGTTCAGTTTTTCAAGGCCTATCCACTGTGCCAACTTATAGCTAAATCTGAAGGGGTAGCAAAGGGGAGGGAGGTTCCCTTGTTAGTCCATCTGTTACATTTTCTAAGTGTCCTGCCAATAGAACGCAGTCTTTGGTTAGCCCTACCCACAACATTTTCAATATGTTACTTCCAATTTAAGTTGTTCGTAATTGTAATACCTAGGTATTTAGTTGAATTTACCGCTTTTAAATTAGATTGATTTATCGTGTAACCGAAGATTAGGGAATTCATTTTAGCACTCATGTGGATGACCTCACACTTTTCGTTATTTAGGGTCAATTGCCAATCCTCGCACCACACATATCTTTCTAAATCGTTTTGCCGTTTGTTTTGATCTACTGATGACTTTATTAGTCGATAAATGACAGCGTCATCTGCAAACAACCGAAGACGGTGCTCAGATTGTCTCCCAAATCGTTTATATACATGAGGAACAGCAAACTGCCTATAACACTACCTTGGGGAACACCAGAAATCACTTCTGTTTTACTGCATGACTTTCCGTCAATTACTACGAACTGTGACCTCTCTGACAGGAAACCACAAATGCAGTCACATAACTGAGACGATATTGCATAAGCCTTCCGGAAATCCAGAAATACGGTATCGATCTGAAATCCCTTGTCAATAGCACTCAACAATTCATGTGAATAAAGAGCTAGTTGTGTTTCACAGGAACGATGTTTTCTAAAGCCATGTTGACTGTGTGTCAATAGACAGTTTTCTTCGGGGTAATTCATAATGTTCAGACACTATTTATGTTCCAGAATCCTGCTGCATATCGACGTTAGCGATATGGGCCTGAAGCCAGCCGAGCGGTTCTAGGCGCTTCAGTCTGGACCGCGCGACCGCTACGGTAGCAGGTTCCAATCCTGCCGCGGGCAGGGCTGTATGTGATGTCCTTAGGTTAGTTAGGTTCAAGTAGTTTTAAGTTCTAGGGAACTGATGACCTCAGATGTTAAGTCCCATAGTGCTCAGAGCCATTTTTGATATGGGCCTGTGATTTGGAGGACTACTCCTACTACCTTTCTTGAATACTGGTGTGACCTGTCTAAATTTCCAGTCTTTGGGTACGGATCTTTCGTCGAGCGAACGGTTGTATATGATAAGTATGGAGATAATGCATCAGCACATTCCGAAAGCAACCTAAGTGTTATACAGTCTGGACTAGAAGACTTGCTTTTATTAAGTGATTTAAGTTGCTTCACTACTACGTGGATATTTACTTCTACGTTACTCATGTTGGCAGCTGTCCTCTATTCTGGAATACTTACTTGGTGTGAGCGGTGTGTTGTTTTGTAGCAGTCAATATCCGTAGTAGGGCGATTGCATAATTTCACATAACCCCTTACAGTCATGACCACCGCTGGGGCAACAAACTGCGGGTTTTGTCCCACACACACCTGCTCTGGCCGGCTCACGCGGGAGCTACACTAGGAGGCTGCGCCCACGTATATACGATACGAGCGCAGCGACATACGTTCCGCTCAGCCCGGCTAATAAGCCCGGCGCCTGCCTTTCGCAAGGAACGGTAGCGGCGCCGCCGTATCGAATTGCCAGCCGAAGACAAATAGCGACTAATATTTCCCCGACGCGTTCGCCACTTTCCAATATTCGCTTCTATCACCTCCGTCGGCCACCCTCCCGCTACCTCCCACGCCGCCCAAGCCTTTTCTCGCATTTAACCGTTCCTCGTCCTGCTCCTTCCTTCCCTTTTAATACCCTTCCGCTGGATACCTACGGGGCCGATACTCGCTGGCTGGTTTCTCTCGCTCGCGAAACCCTGCTGCTACAGTCCCGCCCTTTGGGCAGCACTGGCGTTGAAGGAAATTTTGTACTTTTCACTGTATACACCTTTCTGCATTAACGCCTTGATCAATCAGCTTTGCGTACTGATAGGCTATTCACAATTGTAATCAGTGTAATATCTAGGACCAGATAATTTTTTAAACGTTTTCATTAGGCTAGATTCTCATTCAGTGTTGTTGTTTGTTGTTGTCTTCAGTCCTGAGACTGGTTGGATGCACTTCTCCATACTACTCTAACCTGTGCAAGCTTCATCTGCCAGTACCTACTAAAACTTACATCCTTCTGAATCTGCTTAGTGTTTTCATCTCTTGGTCTCCTTCTACGATTTTTACCCTCCACGCTGCCCTACAATACTAAATTTGTGATCCCTTGATGCCTCAGAACACGTCCTACCAACCGATCCTTTCTTCCAGTCATGTTGTGCCACAAACTCTTCCCCAATTCTATTCAATACCTCCTCATCTGCTTTCTGTACAAATTGCAAATAGCCTTGCGCTCCCTGTATTTTACCCCTGCCACCTTCAGAATTTGAAAGAGGCTATTCCAGTCAACTTTCTCAAAAGCTTTCTCTAAGTCTACAAATGCTAGAAACGTAGGTTTGCCCTTCCTTAATCTAGCTTCTAAGGTAAGTCGTAGGGTCAGTATTGCCTCACGTGTTCCAATATTTCTACGGAATCCAAACTGATCTTCCCCCAGGTCGGCTTCTACTAGTTTTTCCAATCGTCTGTAAAGAATTCGCGTTAGTATTTTGCAGTTGTGACTTATTAAACTGATAGTTCGATAATTTTCGAATCTGTCAACACCTGCTTTCTTTGGGATTGGAATTATTATATTCTTCTTGAAGTCTGAGGGTATTTCACCTGTCTCGTATGTCTTTCTCACCAGGTGGTAGAGTTTTTCAGGAAAAATTGGATTTTTATTGGATTTTTTGAAAGGTATATGTGTGTAGAATGTTGGGACGACAAGGATTTTTAATCTGTGCGTTAGGTTAGTTAGGTTTAAGTAGCATGAAGTCTAGGGGACTGTTGACCTCAGATGTCAAGTGCCATAGCGCTTGGAGCCATTTTTGAACAACTCGAGTTAGAGGACGTGTTGTATACGGTCCTGGAATTGCAGATAAGTAGTGAAATCTTTTTTTTGTCAAATTTTGGTTAAAATTGGTCAAAACAGAATTTTTGGTCCACCATATTGGATTATCCATTTTTAATTTTGAAAATCTAACTTCATATTTGTGTTCAGCGACATCAAAACTGTATAATAACGCGTAGTTTACATGCAAATTGAACTAATAACATATGTAAAAGTTTTCCCTTAACTTTAAACAGGTTTTTCTCGACAAACGTTTTTTCAAAATTGCTTGCAGTATAAAAGAAAACCGGTTCGGCCTATTAACTTCTACCTTTGACCATCGAAAAGTAAATATTTTTCTTACGACCTACTTGAAATCCGTTAATATTAACTACGTTTTGTAATGCCATAAATAGAGATGAAATCCAAAAATCGAAGTTCGAGTTAGCACCATATAGTTAACTCATTGTGTTTCTGTGTAATCTCCCGTAAATTTAATGCAGTTCCGATTGAGGTTATCCAGTTTTGATTTCAGATAAATCCTGACGAGGCTACACTGAGCGCAGTCTGCGTACTTCGAACTCACACATCCTCGGTCAAGCCATAACTGTGCGAGGCATATTGTTTTCCTTTTTTTGTACTACAAACTTGTAATTCAAAATATGATCAGTCATAATCACAAAACAGATCCTTTGTAAGTCGTTTCATTGTCACAAAAATGTTTTGTAATTTTACTATTGTTTGCTCATTCGAATGATAAGCTAGCCTTAAGAATACACTCCTGGAAACGGAAAAAAGAACACATTGACACCGGTGTGTCAGACCCACCATACTTGCTCCGGACACTGCGAGAGGGCTGTACAAGCAATGATCACACGCACGGCACAGCGGACACACCAGGAACCGCGGTGTTGGCCGTCGAATGGCGCTAGCTGCGCAGCATTTGTGCACCGCCGCCGTCAGTGTCAGCCAGTTTGCCGTGGCATACGGAGCTCCATCGCAGTCTTTAACACTGGTAGCATGCCGCGACAGCGTGGACGTGAACCGTATGTGCAGTTGACGGACTTTGAGCGAGGGCGTATAGTGGGCATGCGGGAGGCCGGGTGGACGTACCGCCGAATTGCTCAACACGTGGGGCGTGAGGTCTCCACAGTACATCGATGTTGTCGCCAGTGGTCGGCGGAAGGTGCACGTGCCCGTCGACCTGGGACCGGACCGCAGCGACGCACGGATGCACGCCAAGACCGTAGGATCCTACGCAGTGCCGTAGGGGACCGCACCGCCACTTCCCAGCAAATTAGGGACACTGTTGCTCCTGGGGTATCGGCGAGGACCATTCGCAACCGTCTCCATGAAGCTGGGCTACGGTCCCGCACACCGTTAGGCCGTCTTCCGCTCACGCCCCAACATCGTGCAGCCCGCCTCCAGTGGTGTTGCGACAGGCGTGAATGGAGGGACGAATGGAGACGTGTCGTCTTCAGCGATGAGAGTCGCTTCTGCCTTGGTGCCAATGATGGTCGTATGTGTGTTTGGCGCCGTGCAGGTGAGCGCCACAGTCAGGACTGCATACGACCGAGGCACACAGGGCCAACACCCGGCATCATGGTGTGGGGAGCGATCTCCTACACTGGCCGTACACCTCTGGTGATCGTCGAGGGGACACTGAATAGTGCACGGTACATCCAAACCGTCATCGAACCCATCGTTCTACCATTCCTAGACCGGCAAGGGAACTTGCTGTTCCAACAGGACAATGCACGTCCGCATGTATCCCGTGCCACCCAACGTGCTCTAGAAGGTGTAAGCTAACTACCCTGGCCAGCAAGATCTCCGGATCTGTCCCCCATTGAGCATGTTTGGGACTGGATGAAGCGTCGTCTCACGCGGTCTGCACGTCCAGCACGAACGCTGGTCCAACTGAGGCGCCAGGTGGAAATGGCATGGCAAGCCGTTCCACAGGACTACATCCAGCATCTCTACGATCGTCTCCATGGGAGAATAGCAGCCTGCATTGCTGCGAAAGGCGGATATACACTGTACTAGTGCCGACATTGTGCATGCTCTGTTGCCTGTGTCTATGTGCCTGTGGTTCTGTCAGAGTGATCATGTGATGTATCTGACGCCAGGAATGTGTCAATAAAGTTTCCCCTTCCTGGGACAATGAATTCACGGTGTTCTTATTTCAATTTCCAGGAGTGTATATTGTACACCTGCTACTCTGCTGCTTGGATAAATTGTAACTGATCTCGAAATAACAAAAAAATCAACAAATACACAAAATTCAGCAGCTACGGAATATAGACAACCACAGCCGGGGTAATACACAATACTTTTTGTTCGTTCATTACCAAAATATCTCTCTTTCCAGCTGATCATTCCAAACTAGCTCACCATGTTGCATTTGCAGCACACAGTGTGTCCCATAAACAGTGGTCAGTATTCAGGGATATTATATGGACGATCCCTCGAAGTAAAAAAACTTTTGTCAAGATGGGCTGTAAAATACATACCTTAAGAGCTGTGAGGACTTGTTCAGTATAGGAGATGTGTTTCACAATAGCAGTCAAGAGCAAGTGCTCAATATTCTTTAGGTGTGACTTTTGAAGCATTGTGATCCTAGACATTGTTTCTTTCTTTTTTTTGCACACTGCCACCTCTCGAAGCATGCAAAGCAAAGAGCTTGCAATACATTTGTCTCACAGCACTGAATACCAGCAAGTGATCATCGCTCTTCGGGTATTTTAGAGCCCTTGTCTATAGTAGACCTTTTGCTTCGAATAATGTTTCTCTGTTTTTCCCTCAGTACTGACCATTCCTCCTGGAACACACTGTATACAAGTTTATTTTTATGCAATTTTGTAAATGTTTTTTCATAAAAAAAGTTTAAAGTTTCTATTTCCTACCAAAATCAAATAAAAATTATAAAATTCAACGATGGTGTACATTTCCATAATGTCTCTAAGCATGTGGAATACACTGAAGCGCCGAAGAAACTGGTATAGGCATGCGTATTCAAATGCAGAGATACGTAAACAAACTGAATACGGCGATGCCGTCGTCAAGGCCTACATAAGCACTGCTGTGTGTGATCGCACACATCCATGCCCGAGGCAGGATTCGAACTTGCGACCGTAGCTGTCGCGCGGTTCCAGACTGCAGCGCCTAGAACCGCTCGGCCACTACGGCCGGCCATCAACAAGTGTCAGCGTACGAACCATTGAACGAAACATCATCGCTATGGGCTTTCGGAGTCAAACGGCCACTCGTGTACCCTTGATGACTGCACGACACAAAGCTTTATACCTCGCTTACGCCCGTCAACGCCAATATTCAACAATTGATGACTGGGAGTATGCTGCCTGGTCGGACGAGTCTCGTTTCAAATTGTATCGCCCGGGTGGACGTGTACGGAAACGGAGACAACTTCATGAATCAATGGATCCTGCATATTAGGAGGAGACTGTTCAAGCTGGTGAAGGCTCTGTAATGGTGTGGGGCGCGCGAATTTGGCGTGATATGAGGCTCCTGATACATTAGATACGACTGTAATAGGTGACCCGTTCGTATGTATCGTGTGTGATCGCCTACATCCATTAATCTCCGTTGTGCATTCCGAAGTACTCGGGCAATTCCAGGAGGTCAATGCGACAACGCACGCGTCCAGGATTTCGAGGCAGTGGCTCTTCCGCGTTTAAACACGTCCGCTAGCCACCGAACTCCGCAGAGATGAACATTATTGAGCATGTCTGGGATGGCTTGCAACGTGCTGTTCAGAAAAGATATCCACCCCCTCGTACACTTAGGAATTTATGAACAGTCCTGCAGGATTCGTGGTGTCAATTCCCTCCAGCACTACTTCACCCATTAGCTGATTCCATGCCATGTCATGTTGCGGCACTTTGGCTATTTGGGGCGGTGGGGTGGGGGGTGGGGGGGGGTGCTACATTAGGCAGGTGTATCCCGTTTCTTTGGCTCTTCAGTTTATCTGTACTTGTTTCAATTTCAGGGGGAACTGCGTTTTTCTTGGAATAGGCGATACTTTTTCGCGATCAGAAAAGTCTCTTGTTGATAAGCGAAAGGACGTAATGTTCTACACAGTGGAGAGGTCAACACACCGCCAACGCGAGATGAAGGTGGCACAAGTAGACAGCTAACTTTGGTGTACTGCTGGCGAGCGCATCCCAGGCAGATAGCCTTTGAAAGCCAGACACCGTACATAACGATACCGACCTTATGGAAAAATCGTAGGCTCCATACGGCTGAGAACGAGCACAGTAACACTTGCCCGCATCCGTGTGGTACTGCTCTGCAGGAAACTAAACCAGGTTCTCGTGTGCAGGAAACTAAACCAGGTTCTCGTGCTGATCGATTAAATTCTTTTTTGCGGGAATGTGGATCAGCAACGGTGTAGGATGCCGCGTCTGGCTTCGCCGTGACGGCGTCTATCAGGGACGGTGAAAGGCAGCAGGAGGAGGAGAGTGAGAGAGAAAGGAGAGGGGCGGGGAGGGCAGAGGCAGGCAGACAGGAATAGAAGGGGGGAAGGTGTCCGAGGTGCAGGCGCCGTCGACGTCCGTGTGGGTGGGGGCAGCGCTCGTGCGCGTTGCAAATCCGCGGGCAGGCTGCCAAGATAAAGAAACTGCACGATACACTGCTAGCTGCTAGTCTGGGGACTATTTGTTTTGGTTCGACTTAGGTACGGCGTCCAAACAGCCAGGCGGACAGACAGAGAGAGAAAGAGAGAGAGAGAGAAAGTGAGTGTGTGTGTGTGTGTGTGTGTGTGTGTGTGTGTGATGGACACGCACCGCTGTGGCGGCCGGTCTCATTGCGTCCGGCAAACGGAGTGGCGTTGGGCTTAAACACGGCCGGCGTAGCGCTTGTAAATCACTCCCCAGCTAGCGGCAACGGCAGGCAGCGTATACCATACTTACTAAATGGGCGAGCCACCCTCTTCTGCTCTCTGTGTTTCACTGTTACCTACTTACATGTTCCGCCGATGATTTGAACGATTCTTCTATCAAAATAATGTGGAACGAGTCAGTTTGCAGCATACGTATGCACGACTGGTGTTAACATGAATGCACACGTAATATTTCTTTTTGAGTCCTACTCGACCAGATACACTTTATATATTCGGGGTGTCTCAAACCTTTTGGATCAAATTGAAACAGCTAGTGGGCCCACAATCGATTATATTGAGACACGCAATCAGTGATCGGAAATGCATACTTATCTTTTAGATAAGCTAAATCATTATGGTTTGAGGGGGCAGTGCACAAATGGTTTAATTCATACTTAACTGGAAGAATGTAGAAAGTTGAAATAAGTGGTTCATGTAATGTTAATACAAGAGCTGATTCCTCAAACTGGGGCGCTATCAAGCACGGGGTCCCACAGGGTTCGGTCTTAGGTCCTTTAATGTTCTTGATATACATTAATGACTTACCATTCCACATTGATGAAGATGCAAAGTTAGTTCTTTTTGCTGATGATACAAGTATAGTAATAACATCCAAAAACCAAGAACTAAGTGATGTAATTGTAAATGATGTTTTTCACAAAATTATTAAGTGGTTCTCAGCAAACGGACTCTCTTTAAATTTTGATAAAACACAGTATATACAGTTCCATACAGTAAATGGCACAACTCCAGTAATAAATATAGACTTTGAACAGAAGTCTGTAGCTAAGGTAGAATGTTCAAAATTTTTAGGTGTGTCCGTTGATGAGAGGTTAAACTGGAAGCAACACACTGATGGTCTGCTGAAACGTCAGAGTTCGGCTACGTATGCTATTAGGGTTATTGCAAATTTTGGTGCTAAGAATCTAAGTAAATTAGCTTACTATGCCTACTTTCATTCACTGCTTTCGTATGGTATCATATTCTGGGGTAATTCATCGTTGAGTAGAAAAGTATTCATTGCTCAAAAACGTGTAATCAGAATAATAGCTGGAGCCCACCCACGGTCATCCTGCAGACATCTATTTAAGGATCTAGGGATCCTCACAGTAACCTCACAGTATATATATTCACTTATGAAATTTGTTGTTAATAATCCAGTCCAGTTCAAAAGTAATAGCAGTGTGCATAGCTATAATACCAGGAGAAAGGATGATCTTCACTATGCAGGGTTAAATCTGACTTTGGCACAGAAAGGGGTAAATTATGCTGCCACAAAATCTTAGGTCGCCTACCAAACAGCATCAAAAGCCTGACAGATAGTCAACCAACATTTAAAAATAAATTAAAAGAATTTCTAGATGACAACTCCTTCTACTCATTGGCTGAATTTTTAGATATAAATTAAGGGAAGGGAAAAAACTAACTTAAGCATTAGTGTCATGCAACATTTTGTGTAATGTAATATCTTGTACAGACAGCTTTCATTAACCTGACACGTTCCACATCATTACGAAGTGTCGTATTCATGATCTATGGAACAAGTATTAATCTAATCTAATCTAATTGTGTTACCGACATAACACAGTGTACAAAGTATAACAATTTACTGTATAACAATTAGGTTCCTTTCAGAGTATGCTGATGCAATAGTTCTACACTTCACAATCATACACCATCGTTCGCTCAACGAAACATCCGTACCAAAAGACTGGAAAATTGCTCAGGCCACGCCAATATTCACGAAAGATAGTAGGAGTAATCCAATAAATTACAGACCCATATCGTTAACGTCAATATGAGACAGGATTTTGGAACATATATTGTGTTCGAACAATATGGATTATCTCTATACGGCCGTTGTGGCTCAGCGGTTCTAGGCATTTCAGTCTGGAACCGCGCTGCTGCTACAGTCGCAGATTCGAACCGTGCCTCGGACATGGATGTGTGTGATGTCCTTAGGTTAGTTAGGTTTAAGTAGTTCTAAGTTCCAGGGGACTGATGACCTCAGATGTTAAGTCCCATGGTGTTGACAGCCATTTGAACCAAGTATCTCTAAGAAAACGGTGTATTGACACAGTCAGCGCGGATTTACGAAACAACGTTCTTGTGAACCATAACTAGCTCTTTACTCACACTAAGTGTTGATTATTATTGACAAGGGATTTGAGATTGATTCCGCATTTATAGATTTCCAGAAAGCTTCTGACACTATACCACACAAGTGGGTTGTACCGAAATTGAATGTGACTAGATACATGGTTTCCTGTCAGAGAGGTCACAGTTCGTAGTAACTGACGGCAAGTCATAGAGTACAACAGAAGTGATTTCTGGCGTTCACGAAGGTACTGTTATAGGCCCTCTGCTGTACCTCATCTACATAAACGATTTGGGAGACAATCTGAGCAGCCGTCTTAGGTTGTTTCCTGACGATGGTGTCCTTTACCGACTAGTAAAGTCAGCAGATCGAAACAAATTGCGAAACGACTAAGGTAACGTATACGTATGGTGCGAAAATTCGCAGTTGATACTAAATAGTGAAAAGTGTGACGTCATCCACATGAGTGCTAAAAGGAATCCGTTAAACTTCGGTTACACGATAAATCAGACGAATCTAAAGGCCGTAAATTCAGCTAAACATCTAGAGATTTCAATTGCGAACAACTGAAATTGGAAAGAACACACAGAGGATGCTGTGGGGAAGGCGAACCAAAGACTGCGTTTTATTGGCAGAACACTTAAAAGATACAGCAGCCTACTAAAGAGACTGCCTACACTACGCTTGTGTGTCCTCGTTTGGAGTACTGCTGCGCGGTCTCGGATTCTTACCAGGTAGGATTAACGGGGTGCATGTAGAAAATTCAAAGTAAGGCAGCACGCTTTGTACTAACGCGAAGTAGTGGAGAGAGTGCCACTGACATGATACCCGATTTGCGGTGAACATTATTAAAACAAAGGCGTTTCTCACTGCGTCAGAATACTCTCACTAAATTTCCATCACCAACTTTCTCCTCCGAATGCAAAAATATTTTGTTCACGCCAACCTACAAAGGGAGAGACGATCATCATAATAAAATAAGGGAAATCAGAGCTCGCACGGAAAGATATTGGGTGTCGTTTTTTCCCGCACCCTGTTCGAGATGGGAATATTAGAGAATTATTGTGAAGATGGTTCGTTGAACTCTGCGCCATGCGCTGAAGTGTGACCTGCAGAGTATCCCTGTAGATAACTGTGTAGATGAACGACAAGGACTTCATTTGCTGTGTGCCCTGTTTACTGCTCCACGTTATGTGGCGTGCTGCCACAAATCTTGGAGCCTGTGAAACGTCTCAGTATATGATCGTTAGGGTAAGTATGATACGAAATGTTGACCTCGGGTGACAGGCAACCACATTTGCAGGCTCATATAAACTTTGCAACATTCCTATTCCATTAATCTGATAAGTTTAAGGCTCAATTTATCGTACCTTTATTAATTTCTAAGCTTCTCTGTACTAGTTCCACTGTTACTAATCCATACTTGAACATAAAAGATAAACAGTCCTAGTATTTATGTAATTAACACATGTACATGCTAGGAACATTTTCCGACAAATAATCGTCATGATGTGAGCAACTGTATGTAGGGTGTTTCAGAAGTGATGGTCAACAGTCAGGGATATAACAGGAATGATCATACGAAAGAAAAGCGTCAAGTAAACGTGGCTTCTTAAACACATACCTTAATTCTTGTTCTTCGATACTGTGAAGCAAATCTCTTCTACTGCAACCTAAAAAAATCTCTCTGAGCACTATGGGACATCTGTGGTCTTCAGTCCCCTAGAACTTAGAACTACTTACACCTAACTAACCTAAGGACATCACACAACACCCAGTCATCACGTACTGCAACCTATTTGATTTCACATTTTGATAGGTGGTAGTATGGACCAAAACAAGAAAAACATATCTAGTAAATATACGCTCTAAAGTTCATACCTTTAGGGCTATGAGCACTCGCTCATCTTCGCTAATGTGAAAAATATCTTTTCTACTGAAAACGTGCTCATAGCTGTTAAGGCAGGCATTTTAAAGTTCATGTTTGACAGACTTTTTCGCTCCTAACTACCGTTCCTGTCATATCCCTGAATAGCGATCATTCCTGCTGGGACACGTTGTGTAGTTGACGTTAGTATACTATATAATTATGGAACTGGTTACAGGCTCACACACTACAGCGATTCTAGTGAACCAAGATAGTATATGATCGCAAAAAGATATCTTGAGACAGCCAGCTCGCTCTGTTCCCCATTAGGAAAGCGACCGGTTCCACCTGTCTGCTTTGAGGCTGGACGTCATCAATATGGCGGATACGCCTTCTTCCAGTGTATAGAAAAGGGAGACGATGTCGTTACTACGCAGTTACAAATGTTAACAAAAAATAAAAACTACTCAAGAACGTGTCACTCCAACGATAAAATGAAACTAAAGGGTCAACCGCAGTAATTTGGGAGGGGGAGAGGGGGCCTTAGGGAGGGAACAAAACATCACCATCCTAAAACAAGTATTACAAAAAATCTCAACTTACAGCATAACGTTACAGCCACAAATACTCGTGTTATATAGCTGATATGAATCCCACAATACCACGAAACCCGAAATCTGCAATTCCGAAACGCTGAACCGGACATTTCCCTTGGCCTACATAGTTCAAACGAAGCCATAGATACCAAAAAAACAACACCTACAACCCAGGAAAGTGGAATCGGACATTTCCCTTGACCTACCTATCTAAACCGTAGCTATCGATACCTATCGGCAAACCACAAACAAAAAAGCACAACCACAAATTTCCAACGCCTACGCAACTCACAAACCACCACCGAAACCAAAACCGCAGCAAATCAAAAACCCAAAAAGTCTCATTCTCTAGCGCAATTAAAACACAGGCGAAATACCATAAATGGTTCAAATGGCTCTAAGCACTATGGGACTTAACATCTGAGGTCATCAGTCCCCTAGACTTAGAACTACTTACACCTAACTAATCTAAAGACATCACACACATCCATGCCCGAGGCAGGATTCGAACCTGCGACAGTAGCAGTCGCGTTGTTCAGGACTAAAGCGCCTAGAACCGTTCGGCCACAGCGGCCAGCAATACGATAAACACGAAGTGGACAAAACATCACTGTTACCATAGAATTAAACAAGAGAAATATTACTTACCAACAAAACGCAAAATCAAGTACGTTGGCCACTACACCTAACGTGAGTTGCGGGGATTCTGAAGGTTGGCATCACTGCCTCCCTCCCTCCCCGCCATCACAAACCCAGAACACACTGTCTAGCCGGTGATGCGTCATTGCTGTCTACGGTGCCAATGAACTGTAACTCACAGTGATTTGTGTTATCGGTAAAAGAAAAATATTTTTGTTAGTAGCTATAAAAGGTATTTATATGCTGCAGCCTATAAATTGAAAGTAATAGTATATGCAGAAGTGAAAGCAGAGCAGCTAAGCGACATTTCGGCCCTCCACCGACAGAAAAAACCATTCGCGGTTGGTGGGCTAGTAAAGAAGAATTGGGAAAAAAGAACGAAGAAGACTAAATGTGCAAACAGAAGTCGATTATCAGGGAATTTAAAGGTCAATTTGATTTTATAAACTAAGAAATTTTTAGTCTGGCTTTGAAATCTAATAACAAAAATGTTATTTTTTTTAATAAATTGCTTAAAAATTAAAGTGCATCTTACAGTCCTAGCGTCTTATAGTCCGTAAAATACAGTATTGCTTGCACGTAAAAAAGAAATGCATTATTCTCAGCATTCAAGTAGCCAAAACAAAGCGGCGACAGAAGCAAAAACCTCCGAGCTTACCTTTCTGCAGGCGAGGTCCCCGTCTCCCCGGTCGAAGCCCAGATTGTCTGTGAATTGCTTAACGTCTGCAGTCCGATCCAGGGGCTACTCAACACTTGCACAGTCACTTCATCAACTGATAAACTCGGCCAGTGTACTAACATCGTTTCCAAGTAACTGTTTTTCTCTTTGCATGAAACGCGAAAACATCACACTAACAACGACGCCGCGTTCCATTAACGCTGCTGCGACGACAACTAATATGGAGCGACAGCGGCGGTCTCATAACCACTAACGCTATTTGTTGTTTCCACGGAAACGGGGACAACGCGAACAACAACGTCCTTTTTCTCTTTGACTGGATAGAACTTTGCCCTAAATAGAGAGCTTTATATTCTACTCGTACCAAATGCAAGTGTGTGTTCTTTAGATGTAAGAAATGGACAGCCTGTTCTGCTCATGCAAAGTATTCGCCTGGACGAATTTCAGTTTAATAAGTCACGGCTGCAAAATACTAACGCGGATTCTTTACAGACGAATGGAAAAACTAGAAGCCAACCTCGGGGAAGATCAGTTTGGATTCCGTAGAAATGTTGGGACACGTGAGGCAATACTGACCCTACGACTTACCTTACAAGCTAGATTAAGGAAAGGCAAACCTACCTCTCTAGCATTTGTAGACTTAGAGAAAGCTTTTGACAATGTTGACTGGAATACTCTCTTTCAAATTCTGAAGGTGGCAGGGGTAAAATACAGGGAGCGAAAGGCTATTTACAATTTGTACAGAAACCAGATGGCAGTTACAAGGGTCGAGGGACATGAAAGGGAAGCAGTGGTTGGGAAGGGAGTGAGACAGGGTTGTAGCGTCTCCTCGATGTTATTCAATCTGTATATTGAGCAAGCAGGAAAGTAAACAAAAGAAAAGTTCGGTGTAGGTATTAAAATCCATGGGAAAGAAATAAAAAGTTTGAGGTTCGCCGATAACATTGTAATTCTGTCAGAGACAGCAAACGACTTGGAAGAGCAGTTGAACGGAATGGATAGTGTCTTGAAAGGAGGGTATAAGATGAAGATCAACAAAAGCAAAACGAGGATAATGGAATGTAGTCGAATTAAGTCGGGTGATGCTGACGGAATTAGATTAGGAAATGAGACACTTAAAGTAGTAAAGGAGTTTTGCTATTTGGGGAACAAAATAACTGATGATGGTCGAAGTAGAGAGGATATAAAATGTAGACTGGCAATGGCAAGGAAAGTGTTTCTGAAGAAGAGAAATTTGTTAACATGGAGTATAGATTTAAGTGTCAGGAAGTCATTTCTGAATATATTTGTATGGAGTGTAGCCATGTATGTAAGTGAAACATGGACGATAAATAGTTTGGACAAGAAGAGAATAGAAGCTTTCGAAATGTGGTGCTACAGAAGAATGCTGAAGATTAGATGGGTAGATCACATAACTAATGAGGAAGTATTGAATAGGATTGGGGAGAAGAGAAGTTTGTGGCACAACTTGACTAGAAGAAGGGATCGGTTGGTAGTACATGTTCTGAGGCATAAGGGGATCACCAATTTAGTATTGGAGGGTGAAAATCGTAGAGGGAAACCAATAGATGAATACAGTAAGCAGATTCAGAAGGATGTAGGTTGCAGTAGGTACTGGGAGATGATGAAGCTTGCACAGGATAGAGTAGCATGGAGAGCTGCATCAAACCAGTCTCTGGACTGAAGGCCACAGCAACAACGACTGTGAAACGAATCTCTTCCGCTACCAGCTCTTTGCTTTGCATATTTCGACAGGAGATAGTATGGACGAAAACAAAAAAAATTGTGTAGTAAAAATGGCCTCTAAAATGCATACCTTATGGTCACTTGTTCATTAGAAGTGTTTCACAATAGTGAAGATTAACAAGTGAGGCCATTTTTATAGGACAATTTTTTTCTTGTTTTCGTCCATACTGCCTCTTCTCAAAATATGCACAGCAAAGAGCTGGCAGCAAAAGAGATCTGTTTCACAGTATCGAAGATGAAGTGCTCGCAGCTGTAAAAATATGCATTTTAGAGCCCTTGTGTAAATAACTTTTTTGTTTCCAATGATAGACTGTCCCTCGTGGGATTACCTAGTATATGCTATAAATTTCAGAGTTACGTATCTCCATCTTCATGACTGCCAGCGAAGGAATATGATCAAATCAAATAGCGTATCCATAGAAGATAATTATATTCTGTAGCCCCACTTACATGCATATTGGGAAATATCACTCTAAAACAGGTATTCATGTCGAGATAGACCAGCCAGTCACATGGGAGTCTGAAGATACAGCTACGTATATGACTCTGAGACCAACATCGCATAACACATGTGTTGTCAAGACGCATAATGTGGGTTCCATAAAAATGCACGACGTGCCACAGGAGGCTTTTTACGACGTTTTTTTTTTAGAACAGAATAATTAAATTAAAATGAAATTTTAAAGCAGAAGTGTCACTCGCTACAAATGAAAAAAAAGTAGAATGAAATACCGTTTAAATAACGAGAGCTCACATTCCAAGAAATGTTAAGCATCTTTAATTACTTTCTTCAAAGGCTGCCGCACGTATTTCACGAAACGAAATCACAAGTTGAAGCAGAAAAAATGCCGATCCATCCAGACAATTATCTACAACTGGGGATTGGAAATATTATGACATACATACGTACGAATATAAGATACACCATAATACGAAGTACCAATACAAACAATGCAAAATCTGTCGATGAAAGTTGTACGTATCTTTTTGTAGCAGTAATTTTTTGGACATTTATGTGGAAATCACGTCGCTGTACTGACAACGATGTACGAATACAAGTTTGTTTGTCATTACATTATCGTCATGTCGCACATTTTCGCCTCCGCTAATGCACGCCGCATTATTTTCTTAAATAAAAAACGTGGTTATAACTAACTGAAATGGGAACCGATTCTTTTCAGTTGTAGAAGCCGTGTGTAACTTCGTAACCTCTGTCTGCTTCGAATGCCACATTAAAATATCACATTTTCTACCGCCACTTTTCGAATTGTACAAAATCCCCTTTACCAAATTTTCAGTCGCGTGACAATCTAATATTGCTGCCTGCACTCTGAAGAATCAACGACGAAATGATGAAGCCTGATAAAACAAATTTCAGAGGTAACACAGCAATTTTTCTTTTTAATTTCGATAAAGTATGCTAAACTCACCTTTTTCCTCCTGACCGCATTTATTTATTTTTTGTCAAATTCAGACACGGTTAACCATGCACGTTGGGACGCAGTGACTCGTTGAATACGTCTGAGAACACACCTAGAATTTCCCGGTAACGGTGTTTTAATCATAGCGAAATGTTCGCACTTTCGCGTCCTCAGTAAACAAGTCGTTCACACGGCATTCTTATCGCGATAGCAGAACCGACACTGCGAAAAACGAGCTGCAATTACATCGCAGCAGCCGCTATGTGTACCGGGATGTGGCCATATTCGTGAGTAATTTACAACCGACTGACCTTGTCCCGTTCTTCGCGGCCTCAAGGACAATCTAGCCGCTGGTGTGACGTCACAAGGTCATTGCGCCGTAGAAGAGGAGGGGGAGGAGGGGGTGGAGGGGGAAGGGGCCACGCATGCGACTCCTTTCAGTACGTACGCTAACTTAATATACGAAGCATTCGGCGTTTCCAGTAACTCAAGGTGGCCACACGTATCTACATGCTTGACAAACATGTAACATCAAACACTTTGTGCCAGCATGCTTAACGGTCTGCAGTCTAATTTTGCGAAAACACTGAATGTTCCAGCTGCCTGTGACTTGATCAATTATCAATAGCGCAGGTCCGTGCAAGTAGCAAATGCTAGGGTGTGTAAAGACGGACCCAGACGTCACTGTATGCTTGACAAGCATGCTCGCGCAAGAGTGCTTGCCCAAGCATGTTTGAAAGCGTGAAGGATAAATCTGCGCAAGCATCAGGACTGTACAGGTAACTTGATGCTTGATCGAATTTCAACTACGCATGCTTGTGCAAGCGTTCAAGTGTGTGTGCCTCAGCGTGTAGACCAAGAGCAGGCAAGCCTGAGCAAGCATTTGCCAGTGGTTTGGTTTGATTTGTTATTTGGACCTGTTACATTATATTCTGTACAAGGGTTGTATTGCATTTTATTGTCAAGTCAAAGAATACATTATTACATGGTGAAAGGAGAGAAGAAAATCAACAGTACTGTGAGATAGTTACCATAGCATTTTATCTCGCGCACTTTTTTTTACACACACACACACACACACACAAAACGAAGAAGGTTGTGAAAGCCAGAGCGCCCTTGTCTGACCTCGGCTCGACATTTTCCGGTAAACAAACTACTGCGTGTACAGCCATGCTTGAACCGTGTGTAGGGGCCAGGAATTGTGCATGTTTGCTCAAGCATGCTTGTCAAGCACGCAAGTTATGTGTCTGGCCGGCTTAAGCCGACAACGGGCAGGCTCGTAGAGGAAAACGCCAGCTGTGACGCAAGTTTCGTAAGAGATCCACGTCGAATGACGAGAAAACAAATCTGCTGCAAATTGTTGGAAAAGTTTCTGAGAATGTGTGAAAGCCAGTCTTGTTTCAGCAGCATTAAATCGAAAGCCTGTCACGCTAAACCGAAGAGGGGCATTGCACAGGCCATGCTGCTCATTACTAATAGAGATAAATACTTTCGGAGTCTACTAACGTGAGAAAAGAAAAAAATGTATGGGTGTCCCAAATAACGTACGCCTCACGCCCTACGTTCAAGTAACAACTAACTAAAAGAGAATAGATAACAGTAACGTTAAAAAAGTCACAATGCCGTTATTTCTGCTATATTTCATTTGTCTATTTTCTTCAGATACCACCGGAAAATGGTCTTATAGGCAGAAAGTGAATGGTGGTACAGTAAAACACTTCCATTCAATGCGGTATTTTACCTGCTTCTTCCACATTAGTGACTGCGTATATTCTAAAATAACTAACAAAGTTTGGCTAGGAAAACGGCAGACTACTGTACGGTATGCAAGCAGCCTTTCGATGCTAACTCTGTAAATGGAGACGTCAAAACGATCCCTTTCGAGCCGGAGGAAAAAGAAAGCGCGCCGTAAATTTGAAATTCATTACGAGCGGGGTCGCTTTTCGCGCTAGCGGTACGCGTCGGGCCCCTCAGCTGTAATTCTTCGCACGCCGCCTTCGAAATCTCATCTCGTCGGCCGAGAACGCTCCGCCCCCACCGCTCGGACCGCCCCCAAAGGCTTATTAAACGCTTTTCTTCCGGCGGCGCCACCTGCCGGAGGAAGGACCCCACCGGTAGCCGGATGTATCGACGCAGACATCGACAGGCTGCAGACTCGGCTCGGTTATTACGGTTGGCAGAGAGAGAGAGAAAGAGAGAGAGAGAGAGAGAGAGAGGGAGGGAGGGAGGGAGGGAGGGAGTAGGTACTGTAGCGAAATAATAGGCAGAGGAGTGGGAGGGCGGTGAGAGCAGAGCGAATGAGAAGATAGAAGGGTACAGTCGAGGTGGTGAGGGAAAAGAAGGAGTTGACAGAGGAAAGTACTGCGTCAGGTTGTAGCTGAACTGTAGCGACTGTTGACGACGTTAGGGTGTAAGAAGAGAAAATTTGCGAGTTCAGAGTGATGAGGGGTTCATGAGGGTTAGTGAGCCCAGGCAACGATTGCGTGTAGCCTTAGGTTCTGTTACAGGGAAGGGAGTGGACAGAAATAAGAGGCGGATAATACAGGGTGGCCCAGACGTCAGAAAGAGAAAATGTGGCCGAAGGTACTGGCGATTTGAATACCGACGTCAGAACTACTGCAGCGGGTAGGAATGGGGGCTTTTAAGTGGTATGCGAGTTCCAACCGAGAAATTTGTTTACAATTTTATTTGCGAAGCTAAGTGTGGATTGTGTGATACACTTTCTGCGAATGATGAGGTGAATGCTTGTGCACCGTAAGTTATCTCACGCTGTGCGGGCGAGGGTGCTTCATGCACCATCATTATCTGCCTCCTTTCCTGCCCCATCCACATGTGAGTGGATTTCTGTGACGGCCAATAACAGCCGGACACTTGCAAGGGGGTATCTCTAAGGGATGTATCCCGGCGACCTGATATGGGACGTGTCTCGCTACCATGGAGATCCTGCCCGTGGGATCTAGCCTCTCATATCTGCCCTAAGGTCGTGTCCCTTTGTGTGAGGCATACATCAGCGGATTTCGCGATTTATGATCCGCAGACTCGCCACCATGGTGCACGAACGACAGGCCAGAGACCATGGGCGACGGACTTCTGCAATCGGCGACTGTCTGTCTCTGCAAGTACGTCAACCAATAGAGCGTCAGTGGAGCTCTGCAACAAACGACCACCGACACCACAAAATCTCAAGAACCATGATATCAGGGGTAAAGTGATGCTAACAGTGTACAGTTTGAAATTTACCCGACGAATGAACTGTTCAAAAAGATTTCGGGCTTGCAGCTGGGCGTCGTAAACATCATTGCACGATATTTCGGCTGGAGAACTGCCAGCCATCTTCAGGTGAGCCACACGAGGACTGCCGAAGACGTTCTCCCCTCCGTCTTACACTGCTGGCCATTAAAATTGCTACACCATGAATAAATGCAGATGATAAACGGGTATTCATTCGACAAATATTTTATACTAGAACCGATATGTCATTACAATTTCACGCAATTTGGGTGCATAGATCCTGAGAAATCAGTACCCAGAACAACCACCTCTGGCCGTTATAACGGCCTAGATACGCCTGGGCATTGAGTCAAACAGAGCTTGGATGGCGTGTACAGCTACAGCTGACCATGCATTTTCAACACGAGACCACAGTTCATCAGGAGTAGTAACTGGAATATTGTGACGAGCCAGTTGCTCGCCCACCATTGACAAGACGTTTTCAATTGGTGAGAGATATGGAGAATGTGCTGGCCAGGGCAGCAGTCAAACATTTTATGTATCAAGAAAGGCCCGTACAGGACCTGCAACATGCGGTCGTGCGTTATCCTGCTGAAATGTAGGGTTTCGCAGGGATCGAATGAAGGGTAGAGCCACGGGTCGTTACACATCGGAAATGTAACGTGCACTGCTCAAAGTGCCGTTACTGCGAACAAGATGTGACCGAGTCGTATAACCAATTGCACCCCATACCATCACGCCGGGTGATACGCCAGTATAGCGATGACGAAAACACCCTTCTAATGTGCGTTCACCGATATGTCGCCAAACACGGATGCGACCATCATGATGCTGTAAACAGAACCTGGATTCATCCGAAAAAATGACGTCTTGCCATTCGTGCACGCAGGTTCGTCGTTGAGTACACCATCGCAGGCGCTCCTGTCTGTGATGAAGCGTCAAGGGTAACCGCAGCCACAATCTAAGAGCTGATAGTCCATGCTGCTTCTAACGTCGTCGAACTGTTCGTGCAGATGGTTCTTGTCTTGCAAACGTCCCCAACTGTTGACTCAGGGATCGAGACGTGGCAGCACGATCCGTTACAGCCGTGCGGCTAAGATGCCTGTCATCTCGACTGCTCGTGATACGAGGCCGTTGGGATCCGGCACGGCGTTCCGTATTACCCTCCTGGATCCACAGATTCCATATACTGCTAACAGTCATTGGATCTCGACCAATGCGAGCAGCAATGTCGCGATACGATAAACGGCAATCGCGATAGGCTACCATCCGACCTTTATCAAAGTCGGAAACGCGATGGTACGTATTTATCCTCCTTACACGAGGCATGACAACAACGTTTCACCAGGGAACGCCGGTCAACTGCTGTTTGTGTGTGAGAAATCGGTTGGAAACTTTCCTCATGTCAGCACGTTGTAGGTGTCGCCACCGGCGCCAGACTTGTTTGAATGCTCTGAAAAGCTAATCATTTGCATATCACAGCACCTTCTTCCTGTCGGTTAAATTTCGCGTCTGTAGCAGGTCATCTTCGTAGTGTAGCAGTTTTATTGGCCTGTAGTGTGTATGGTGCGCTGATAGTACTGTGACGCATACGTTGCAGTCGTGTAGACAGAAGGGCCACACCGCCCAGCGACAGCGCCCTCGCTGGTGGAACTGCAAGACTCAGCTGCCGTCGGTATTATCGCTGGCCGCGGAGGAGAGCAGTTAATGGAGTTTTTTCATCATCTTAACTACATCCAGGAGAATTTTCGATTTACTATGAAACTAGAGAAAGATGGTTGCCTTCCATTCCTGGACGTTTTGGTTTAACGGAAGATTGACGGCTCGATGGGACAATCTGTTTATCGTAAGCCTACTCACACTGACTTGTACTTGCGTTCTTCAAGTTGTCATCCCAGACCATGAGTGTACTTAAAACCCTTGTGCACAGGGCACAGCCGGCCGCGGTGGTCTCGCGGTTCTAGGCGCGCAATCCGAAACCGTGCGACTGCTACGGTCGCAGGTTCGAATCCAGCCTCGTGCGTGGATGTGTGTGATGTCATTAGGTTAGTTAGGTTTAAGTAGTTCTAAGTTCTACGGGACTGATGACCACAGCAGTTGAGTCCCATAGAGCTCAGAGCCATTTGAACCATTTTTGGTCTAACAACCCGGGATATCCTGCTTACATGGCAGACGCTCTATCCATCTGAGCCACCGAGGACACATACTCGCGGAGCGTTGCCGATTCCCGTAAGTGTTCGGGCACTGTGCATTCGCAAAGAAGAAGAAGATGGTCAAGTGGTCGATGAGCCGTAACTATATATTTACTAAGATGGTATCTGTTCCTTCGGACATGTCCGAAAAAACAGATACCGTCTTAGTAAATACAAATACAGATGAAACTTCCTGGCAGATTAAAACTGTGTGCCCGACCGAGACTCGAACTCGGGACCTTTGCCTTTCGCGGGCTAGTGCTCTACCAACTAAGCTACCGAAGCACGACTTACGCCCAGTACTCACAGCTTTACTTCTGCCAGTACCTCGTCTTCTACCTTCCAAACTTTACACAAGCTCTCCTGCGAACCTTGCAGAACTAGCACTCCTGAAAGAAAGGATATTGCGGTAATACTCCCCCCTGTGACTAGTCATGATATAACTCTGATCGTAAAGTTAATTTTTCAGTTCTCAGTTCTCACCTGTACGAGCGTTCGCCTAACCGTCGCGGCGCGGCTTACTGTTGATGATGCGGAACGCGATGATCGAACGCACGTCCTCACGCTCGCTACAAGTCACTGGCACTTGACTGCACTCTTTGGTGGTAAATAGCATTGCTGATGTATATTTGTTCATTCTTGGAGACCGAACATGGCGTGGGTGATCGATGCTATACACGCAACTAGAGGATACATAAATACGTTATTAACGCCACTGCTCATTTTCAGTTCCTTCTCGACGCCCTTTCCTCTGAACCATTTCCATATGTCATCACTTTACTATAACAGCGCTTATAGCAACAATTCAACCTGAATATTAACAATGCTTCTACATCCAGAGCTACACACTACACAACATAAGAGTTTGGTGTCCCGTGCTCGACTCACCACAGACGCGGCTGCCCGCAAAGATACTCCACAACTAAGCCAGCGATATGACAATACGCTTACATACTGAACCGCCAATGTCATACATTGTCCCACACCAGAATTAAAATTTTATGTACGAGTTGGGTATGTGCGTGTGTGTATTGCTGCAGAGCACCTTTCGTGGCGTTTAATTTTGTGTGGAGTACCTGCGAGGCGAGGCTAGCAGCGACCCTGCGACGCTTTCGCCGCTCTTTGCCCACCGCCTACGGGGTGGTCGCAGCGGAGGCAGCGGGGTGCGCCTTGGCTGGGGGCAGCAGCGGCCGTTATGAACGCGGCTGACCTGAGCCGGCAACGGCCCGGAGCTGTTTATTGCAGCCAAGTTTATTCGGAAGCGAGTAATAACCGTAGCTGCATTAATCACGGCCGCAGCGGAGCGCCAACCAACTTCTCCTCCGGCCAAAGTTTGTTTTATAATTTCGCGCGCCTCCGAGCGGGGCGACGCCGGCAGCGACGGCGACGTCGTGGCCCAGCTGTCGTCTCGGCGCGGCGCCTCGGCACAGTTGTGAAAAAGCTTCTCAGTAAAGGCGGCCTGGCGAACAGGTGCGGCGGCACTGTACCCCTGCAGCCGGCTCTGTCACTCGGAAAGGGGCAAAACGCCATGCAGGAAGCACCCACTTACCCTGCGAATCACTGATGAGTGGGTGGCAGATTGTATTTTTCATCTAAATACCTATTCCGTTTGCGTTTATAGGGCGTTAAAGTGCGATTTTCTTGTTTCCTTCAACAAACGTCCTGTCAGGGTCGCCACAAGCAATATAATAAACGTCCTGTCACAGTCACCACAAGTAATATAACGTCCTGTCACAGTCACCACAAGTAATATAACAAATGTCCTGTCACAGCCACAACAAGTAATATAACAAATTTCCTGTCACAGTCACCACAAGTAATATAATAAACGTCCTGTCACAGTCACCACAAGTAATATAACGTCCTGTCACAGTCACCACAAGTAATATAACAAATATCCTGTCACAGCCACAACAAGTAATATAACAAATGTCCTGTCACAGTCACCACAAGTAATATAATAAACGTCCTGTCACAGTCACCACAAGTAATATAACGTCCTGTTACAGTCACCACAAGTAATATAACAAATGTCCTGTCACAGCCACAACAAGTAATATAACAAATGTCCTGTCACAGTCACCACAAGTAATATAATAAACGTTCTGTCACAGTCACCACAAGTAATATAACGTCCTGTTACAGTCACCACAAGTAATATAACAAATATCCTGTCACAGCCACAACAAGTAATATAACAAATGTCCTGTCATAGTCACCACAAGCAATATAATAAACGTCCTGTCACAGTCACCACAAGTAATATAACGTCCTGTCACAGTCACCACAAGTAATATAACAAACGTCCTGTCACAGCCACGACAAGTAATATAACAAATGTCCTGTCACAGTCACCACAAGTAATATAATAAACGTCCTGTCACAGTCACCACAAGTAATATAACAAACGTCCTCTCAGGGTCGCCACAGGTAATATAACTGCTGGAGTGTGGGGCAGACTGCACATGAACACTGATGTGTAAAACTTAGGAACGAAATTAACTTGTGTACCATCATGTGCCACAGCAGTAAAATAGGAAACTGTGTCACATTGTGAAAGTATGGTCAAGTGTAAAATGAAAACGAACGCAGTGAATGAACAACATCTAAAAAGAATAAAGACTAGCAGATGACAATGTTAGCTTTGCATACACTTGTCAAGCTCTCTGGTGTAATAAACATATAAATTGCCACCAGAGAGAAAATTCACTAACGCGCTTTTGTCTCACTGTAAGAGAAGAAAGTGGTTCTGTTATAGCACTTCTGACACTTACTGCTTGCAAAACGAACAAGTATGTACTCTAAAAGTATTACGTTGTCCTTAATTTCATAATATAATTCAATAGTTAAAATATTAAACAACTTTGTTCCTTTCTGAGAAGCTCCTCTCCTTGAATTAATAAAAAATACGTAAGAGATTTCTAACGGCCATTAGCCACTGCGGATCATTGATGGATGGCGACCATAAACCCTTTATAGCTTTATATTCATGTAATAATTCTTGAACGATATTTAAAAAAATGAACTCCGTCCGAACAGGCCTTGGAAGACCCAACGGTACCGACCGGCCGCCTTGTCATCCTCAATCCACAGGAGTCACTGGATGCAGATATGGAGGGGCATTTAGTCAGCACTCCGCCCAACCCTGCCGTATACCAGTTTATGAGACTGGAGCCGCTACATCTCAGTCAAGTAGCTGCTCAGTTTGCCTCACAAGAGCTGAGTGCACCCCGCTTGCCAACAGCGCTCAGTAGACCGGATGGTCACCCATCCAAGTGCTAGCCCAGCCCGACAGCGCTTAATTTCGATGATCTGACGGGAACCGGTGTTACCGCTGCGGCAAGGCCAATGGTTGAATAATAATACAGGAATAAAAATTAGTAGAATATTTAAACAAGAGCCCTCAGGACTTTTTAGTTTTTTTGCTTACCTAATAAAATGCTCTGATCTGATAGATTTCGCTTCATCAGGTCTAATAACAGGGAACGTGTTATCAAACAAGTTGAAGGCAAATACTGAACAGATAACCGAAGTCGAGGCTTTTTTTCATTGTGGATGCTTACATAATAAGAATTTCTTCATTACAATACTTTTTCGTTGCGTGAGTGCTTCTATCAGCAATCCCTCTCGATAGAGTGCGTTGCATGTCGAGCAAACCCAAACAATTCCATAGTTTTAGTGATGTGAAGCTCTATCAGACATATTGGTTTGCAAGATCAATTTTTAACAACATTTCGAAACATTTTGGCAGCTTAATGTCAAACCATTAACAGTGAAAAACGCAAGGCAATTATCTGTGATTTGTCGCTGTATTCATTTCAGTGTTTCCACACGCCGAGCAGCTGCGACGCACGTGTATGTAAACCATTATGGGAAATTCCGGTCTCGCAACCACCGACCAGATGAAATCAATACGATCATTCATTCTTCAATAAATTCAAATAAAAATATACACTAAGAGGTGGAAGGCCTCTACACTTTGCAACTTTACATGTGTATTCTGCCATTGTAGACTATTCATAATAGTTGCAATTAAAATCAGTCTTAATCACAAATTTATTTATTCTGGTAACCGCTTTCGATTACGCCTGTGGTTATCTTCAGACTAAAATTCTGTGAGAGTAGGAGCCTCCTTGTGGTGGTAGATCACTACCGTAGGGGGGAAAAGATGCGTGAGTGTGCTGCACAATCGGTGCATTACATCCTTCAATCTGTGTTTAAGTTTATCTCTGGTTTGCTTGCTCGTCTGTTAGTTGTGCAGTGCTTGAGGATTCTTATTTGAGGCATAGTAACGACAGTTCTACATCTACATCTACATCCATACTCCGCAAGCCACCTGACGGTGTGTGGCGGAGGGTACCCTGAGTACCTCTATCGGTTCGCCCTTCTATTCTAGTCTCGTATTGTACGTGGAAAGAATGATTGTCGGTATGCCTCTCTTTTTATCCTCATGGTCTCTTCGCGAGATATACGAAGGAGGGAGCAATATACTGCTTGACTCTTCGGTGAAGGTATGTTCTCGAAACTTTAACAAAAGCCCGTACCGAGCTACTGAGCATCTCTCCTGCAGAGTCTTCCACTGGAGTTTATCTATCATCTCCGTAACGCTTTCACGATAACTAAATGATCCTGTAACGAAGCGCGCTGCTCTCCGTTGGACTTTCTCTATCTCTTCTATCAACTCTATCTGGTGCGGATCCCACACTGCTGAGCAGTATTCAAACATTGGGCGAACAAGCGTACTGTAACCTACTTCCTTTGTTGTCGGATTGCATTTCCTTAGGATTCTTCCAATGAATCTCAGTCTGGCATCTGCTTTACCGACGATCAACTTTATGTGATCATTCCATTTTAAATCACTCCTAATGCGTACTCCCAGATAATTTATGGAATTCATTGCTTCCAGTTGCTGACCTGCTATTCTGTAGCTAAATAATAAGGGATCTATCTTTCTATGTATTCGCATCACATTACATTGTCTACATTGAGATTCAATTGCCATTCCGTGCACCATGCGTCAATTCGCTGCAGATCGTCCTGCATTTCAGTACAATTTTCCATTGTTGCAACCTCTCGATACACCACAGCATCATCTGCAAAAAGCCTCAGTGAACTTCCGATGTCATCCACCAGGTCATTTATGTATATTGTGAATAGCAACGGTCCTATGACACTCCCCTGCGGCACACCTGAAATCACTCTTACTTCGGAAGACTTCTCTCCATTGAGAATGACATGCTGCGTTCTGTAATCTAGGAACTCCTCAATCCAATCACACAATTGGTCTGATAGTCCATATGCTCTTACTTAGTTCATTAAACGACTGTGGGGAACTGTGTCAAACGCCTTGCGGAAGTCAAGAAACACGGCATCTACCTGTGAACCCGTGTCTAAGGCCCTCTGAGTCTCGTAGACAAATAGCGCGAGCTGGATTTCAAACGACCGTCTTTTTCGAAACCCATGCTGATTCCTACAGAGTAGATTTCTAGTCTCCAGAAAAGACATTATACTCGAACATAATACGTGTTCCAAAATTCTACAACTGATCAACGTTAGAGATATAGGTCTATAGTTCTGCACACCTGTTCGACGTCCCTTCAGATCTAGGTTTTCAGACAATGAGATATGGTATTTGTGACTCTTTTGTATACGAAAACTTGTCTGTAAACGTATGTTACTGATTGTATTGACAGACAAGACTTTTTGGAGGAATTTTCCAAGATAGGCAATGCATGCACAACAGTGAAATGATAGTCAGAACTATAAACTGAAGAAAATCTGGGTGGCGCGACATGATGGATCTCGTCGTGTTCTATGGACTTCTAGGAACCAATCTACACACACCAGTTGCACTGCCGAAACACTTCGTCCCCGGAGGGATGCGCCACATTCTCTCATGCCAATAATGCGCCCGCTTTCAAATTCACTGAAATGAAATGAGCGTATGGCATTGTTGGCCGGGATCCTATGTGGGGAAGTTCGGCCACCGTATTGCAAGTCCTTCTTAGTTGACGCCATTTCGGCAACTCGCGGGTGAATGACGATTAAGGACAGACAACACCCAGTCCTCGCCGGGAATCGAACCCGGGCCCCCTGCATGATAAGCGGAAACGCTACCGCTACGCTACGGAGGTGGACTTCAAATTCACCGACCTAACGGTACGGTTAGCGCATACAAAAGCGAGGCATCCCGCACGTCTTCTCAAGTCACATTGACCCATTACCTTCGCTTTATAGTGATAACCAGAGACGCATGCAAATTTTTACCGATAAGTGGCGTTGCACCGCAATATCGATGTTGACCTTCACCCCGCGGGCCGAAATGATTCAAATGCTCCTCGTTTCTACAGAACATACTAATGAACATGTCCTGTTAATAGGTATCTGTAGTCATTCAAGGCGTTCTGTTCTTTTTTCCTTCTTCTGTATGTGATCGTAGTATCTCAGCCATTGATTATTAAATTTCAGTGTCAATAACTATCAGTTTAATAAGTCACAGCTGCAAAATACTAACGCGAATTCTTTGCAGACGAATGGGAAAACGTAGAAGCCGACCTCGGAGAAGATCAGTTTGGATTCTGTAGAAATGTTGAAACACGTGAGCAAATACTGACCCTACGACTTATCTTCGAAAAAAGATTAAGGAAAGGCAAACCTACGTTTCTAGCATTTTTAGACTTAGAGAAGGCTTTTGGCAATGTTGACTGCAATAATCTCTTTGAAATTTTGAAGGTGGCAGGGGTAAAATACAGGTAGCGAAAGGTTATTAACAATTTGTACAGAAGCCAGATGGCAGTCGAGGGGCAAGAAAGGGAAGCGGTGGTTGGGCAGGGAGTGAGACAGGGTTGTAGCCGATCCACGATGTTATTCAATCTGTATATTGACCAAGCAGTAAAGGAAACAAAAGAAATATTCGGAGTAGGTATTAAAATCCGTGGAGAAGAAATAAAAACTTTGAGGTTCACCGATGACATTGTCAGAGAGAGCAAAGGACTTGGAAGAGCAGCTGAATGGAATGGACAGTGTCTTGAAAGTAGGGTATAAGATGAACATCAACAAAAGCAAAACGAGGATTATTGAATGTAGTCGAATTAAGTTGGGTGATGCTGAGAGAATTGGACTAGGAAATGAGACACTTAAAGTAGTAAAGGAGTTTTGCTATTTGGGTAGCAAAATAACTGATTATGGTCGAAGTAGAGAAGATATAAAATGTAGACTGGCAATGGCAAGGAAAGCATTTCTGAAGAAGAGAAATTTGTTAACATCGAGTACAGATTTAAGTGTCAGGAAGCCGTTTCTGAAAGTATTTGTATGGAGTGTAGCCATGTATGGAAGTGAAACGTGGACGATAAATAGTTTGGACAAGAAGAGAATAGAAGCTTTCGAAATGTGGTGCTACAGGAGAATGCTGAAGATTAGATGAGTATACCAGATAACTAATGAGGAGGTACTGAATAGAATTGGGGAGAAGAGGAGCTTGTGGCACAATTTGACTAGAAGAAGAGATTGGTTGGCAGGACATGTTCTGAGACATCGGGGGATCACCAATTTAGTACTGGAGGGCAGCGTGGAGGGTAAAAATCGTAGAGGGAGACCAAGAGATGAATTCACTAAACAGATTCAGAAGGATGTAGGCTGCAGTAGGTACTGGGAGATGAAGAGGCTTGCACAGGATAGAGTAGCATGGAGAGCTGCATCAAACCAGTCTCAGGACTGAAGACCACAGCAACAACGCCACCTAATATGAACAAAATACCTCATCTACCATGTTTTACATGCAATGGGTCTGTTTCTTATCGACTGTCCTTTACCAGTGATTGGGGCAGAAGTCTCGACATGTGTGTGTATCTTATCAGCGCAAACCTCTACCTCTGGACAGCTGCTGTGGTTTTGAGTACAGCGAAACGCAGGCACGGCGGGACCGTGGCGCCGCTTCGGCTCACACACACACACACACACACACACACACACACACACACACACACAGAGCTGGCCACGTGCGGTGTCGGCCAGCCCGCTGTAAACTGGAGGCGCCGACCTCTTGTTATAGCTGGCGGAGTGCGATCCGGCCAGCGCACACAAACACGCGGCGACGAGTGGGGGAGGTAAGTGGCTGGCAGGTAAACACCGGCCGGCCGGCCGGCCCACTCTGGCCGCGACACTTTGCCTCCGCCCCCGCCCACCTACACTCCTACACTCTCGGCCGCAGGCCCCATCGCTCAGCGGGATGCTATCCTCAGTTCGCGTGGGCGTCCAGAGCGTGCCCGGCGTAACTGCAGGTGCAGCTAGGAGCGTGGGACGTGGAGCAAATCAGCGACTATCTATACACGGCACAACGCAATTAACAGCGAAAACTGACACGGTTCAAAATTGTGACACATCCCCTGTGGCGACCGTCTATATGTCATTTTCATCCTCGAGTACATTTAAAGTCTTTGAGTCCCAACAACGCAAAAAAGTGTGGTGTCACCGCCAGACACCACACTTCCTACTTGGTAGCCTTTAAATCGGCCACGGTCCGTTAGTATACGTCGGACCCGCGTGTCGCCACTATCAGTAATTGCAGACCGAGCGCCGCCACACGGCAGGTCTACAGAGACTTCCAAGGACTCGCCCCAGTTGTACAGCCGACTTGGCTAGCGATGGTTCACTGCCTACATACGCTCTCATTTGCAGAGACGATAGTTTAGCATAGCCTTCGGCTACGTCATTTGCTACGACGTAGCAAGGCGCCATATTCAGTTACTATGTCTTTTGAACAGATAATATTGTGACTCATGTACCGTCAAGAGCGACGTTCATCATTAATGGATTAAAGTTAAGTATCAAAGTAATTTCGTCCGCTTTCTGAATTCTCATTCCTTGTCATGTTCCAGACCTCACGTCAGTATACTCCTTCCCTCCTCACGCCAGCCTGCGTGACCTAAAACGCGTGCATTTCGGCCTCCTCTCGTAACACGGTGTTGGCGCTTCTGCTAACACAAAAAAAAACAGAATCTTAAAATTATATGAATACAAAAAGAAATCGGCGAAACATAAACACATTTGTACTTTCTGGGTGTTATTGTTGCAGTTCCTCTCCTTTCACTAGGCGCGCTTCATAGTTTTATGACAAATGGATAGCCAGCCTATGTGGCTGAGTGGTCCTAGGCACCTCAGTACGGCTACGGTCGCAGGTTCGAATCCTGCCTCGGGCATGGATGTGTGTGATGTCCTTAGGTTAGTTACGTTTAAGTAGTTCTAAGTTCTAGGAGACTGATGACCTCAGAAGTTAAGTCGCATAGTGCTCGGAGCCATTTGAACCATTTTGAACCTCCCTCAGGCATGGGATAATTTAGGTTAAGTAGTTAGTAAGCTTAGGGACTGATGACCTTAGCAGTTAAGTCCCGTAAGATTTCACACGCATTTGAACATTTGATAGCCGTATGCACATATACAGGTTGCGGCAGTATAACATACACAAGGTATGAAAGGGCATCGCATAGGTGGAGCCGGTATTTGTGATTAGACGATTCACATGAGAAGTTTTCAGACGTGATTTTGTTCGCACAACGGGAATTAACAGACACTGAACGCAGAATGATAGTTGGAGCTACTCGCTTGGGTTGTGTCATTTCGTAAACCGGTGGGGAATTAAATATTCTGGTATCCACAGTGGCAAGATTGTTTCGAGAGTGCCAGATTTCAAGCATCACCTCTCACCACGGTCAACGCAGCGGCTTACGGCCTTCACTCAACGACCAAGAGCAGCGGCGTTTGCTTAAAGCTGTCGGTGCTCACAGACGAGCAACAATGTTTTAAATAACAACAGAAATCATTGCGGGACGTACGACGAACGTATCCGTTGGGACAGTGCAGCGAACTTTGGCTTTAATGGGCTATGCAGCAGACAACCGATGTGAGTGCCTCTGCTAACAGTAGGAAATCGCCTGCAGTGCCCCTCCATGCCTCGTGAGAATATCGGTTGGTTACTGGACGAGTTGAAAAGCATGGTGTGGTCAGATCAATCCCAATTTCAGTTGGTAAGAGCTGATGGTAGGGTTCGAGTGTGGCGCAGACACCACGAAGCCATGGGCCCACGTTGTTAACAATTCACTGTGCAAGCTGGTAGTGGTCTAACATTCTGCGTGGTGTCTGTCTGTTCTATATCGTGTCTCCCTACCACTTTCGCGCAACGACGCTCTCAGCGTGTTTTTTAGGGAATTGACTAGTTTGAACCTGGGACCTGTTCCTGGTAAGGAGACGCCAGACCATACATGACATGTAGAGTTCAGTGAGACTAGCGATGATATAACCAAATAGTTAATGATTTCAGCGTCAGCTCCACTGCACTCCCTGTAAAAGAATCTTAATTCTAACTAAATATAGTGGAAAGGGTTCAAGGCTTTCCTATTTTTAGTTAGCTGGTAAAATAACGTCGAAAAAGCAGTTAAGTTTACCATTGGAAATTTTATTCTACTCACAAAACATCGTTTATAAATTGAACTATTGCTAAAAGGAAATGTTTTAATACAGGATGGTAAAAACCAACTGCGTTCAACAAAAATGTGAACGAATATTCCCTGAGTGGGTTTCCAAGATCTACAATGGATCGAAGGATGATCTATGCCATATCACATCTATAATCTAGGTTTAAGTTAAGTTTCACAAAAGAGAAAACTATCAAAATGGTCTACAGTGACACTCAATTATCTTTAATTACTTATCTAACTTGCCGTAAATTACAGTGGCTGATGTGGCTTCTCAATAACTATGTAACAGAAAAAAACATCGCGTTTCACATTTTTACTTCAAGTCGCAAATGTGAACTCCATGAGCTTCAATTGACGATCGACACTAGTATTGCGCAAAAACTGGGTGTAACAGATGAGACTTCTGCAGTTGTGAGTGAAGCTTCATGCGCTGTTATGCGGCATCGCGTGCGTTCATTATCTTGTCAGTGTTCGTCAGGGGGCGGCGGGCAGCACAGCTCCGCTCACCTCGCCGTCTCGGAAGCAACTCTCTCCATTCTTCTCCTTACTACCTTTTACCGAAGTTGGTTTAAAAAAACTATCTAGCTGTGTTTTCATCTGACCAATCAGGGTCTCAATGTTAACCTTAAGCTCCGCCTACAAAAATTCTGTCTATCCAATGAGAAACGTTATACTTTTCGTGGTGGGGCAATGTTTTTAAAGTTTGCAACGTAACAGAGACGTGAAAAAGTCTCATGCTAAAACTTGCAGCTGGTGTGGTCCTTTTAGTGTTATCGTAAGATCTATACTGTTCTTCTGGAGGGCTCTATCTTTTAACATGGGCTGGGGGGTGGTCCTGACTTAACAGAGACGCGAAAAAGTCTCACGCTAAAACTTGCAGCTGGGGTGGTCCTAGCGGTTAGCTGGCGACGTGGGTGTCCGTCCCTTATCGTAGGGCCTTCTCGCTTAACATGGTTCTGCTCTCAGCTTCTATTCTCGTTTCTCCCCTCGGAACTGCATCTGTCTCACGGTGGGAAGGTATGACATGCATTTAGGCATTCTTGTGTTAGTCTGTGGTATTCCATTTGCTCACTCGTTACTCGTATTACTTTGGTTAATTTAATGTCACTATTTATTCGGAGATATGTGACATACTACTGGATTTGCTTATCATGTCAGGGTTTTCATGGAAGGTGATGGATTTGCCTGACACCTTACAGTGGCTCCATAATGGACTGGATCTTCTGGTCCAATTGAACAGATGATTGAGTGGAAATCTTTATGCTCGGTTACTTGGGGACCATCTGCAGCCATTCATGGACTTGATTTTCTATGGAATTTTTCAAAATGAGAATGAGCCATGTCACCGCGCCACAATTATTCGCGACTGGTTTGAAGAACAATCTCGAAAGTTCGAGAGAATGACATGGCCACGCAGATGACCCGGTATGAATCCATCTAACAATTCTGGGACGTAATAGAGAGGTCAGTTCACCCACAATATGGTGCACCGGCAACACTTTCACAATCTTAACTCAGTATTTCTGCAAGGGACTTCCAGCCTCTTGCTGAGTCCCTGCCACGTCTACTTTCTGCACTTCGCCGCGCAAAAGTAGTTCCGACACGATTTTAGAAGGCATCCCATGACTTGTGTCATCTCAGTGTACAGTTTTCAATCGTCCATCTTTTTATGAGGTTAATTTGAGAACAATTTAACAATTTAACGTTTCTGCTCGACACTGTCCCACATCTGAAAACTTCCATGAACTCGTGTGCCTAAAGCAAATTATATTCCAAATAACAAGCAGAAATGGGCCTAAAGTGTAATAAATTTATATCAAAAGTATGTGCTGTCGCAGTGGTTTCATTTCGAGCTCATATATATCAGTAATAGTACAAATTCAAATGTAAGTTGAAATAACTTCAGACATTTAAGCACCAATGACCTCCTCAATATGATCCGTATACGAAAAAAAGAAAAAAAGAAATCATATGTCACAGTCTCCCGTGTAGCATAATCTATTCGCCGACTGTTGCTTTGAATGCTGTGACTGCTAAGTTCACGACATTCGAAGTACCTCAGTCTACCACCTCATGTCATTGTGTGGAATAGCATCTGTGGTTTCATGCGAAAGGCACTCGCACTTTAAAAAAATAGCGAAATGGTGGTTTCAGGCAGAAACCATTGGTACTCAACGAGTTAAAAATAAAATTAGGCGAGCGTACATACCAAAAAAAAAACAGCCCAGCACCCTTTTTGCCACGTACCTGTAAAGAAGGAAAAGCTGTTAGTTCAGTGCTGAACACATATGATTTTAAAGTACACAGTGTAACAGAGCCTAGTAACTGAGGAAATTTTTACATATTTCAAAACTTATCGTTTCACAATCGGGGACACACAGATTACGTGTTGAGCTCCAGTGTGCTTGTGAGAGTCATGCACTGTTTGGTTAGTGTGTGTCAAAGTTGAAGGAAATAGTAGGGTATACAAACGAAGAAAGAACTACAACATTTTAAATTATCGTAAATATCTGATGTACAAAAAAGGATAAAACAGAAGTACGTCGTCACACAGTTATTTTACAGTTATGACGACCGAACATCGTTACATTCGTCAAACAACGTAATTTCTATTTTATGACGACCGAAGATCGCTACATTCGTGAAACAACACAATTTCTACCTTAGTTTATGATATCTGTTTGCTAAATACATAAAGATACTTACACTGTAGGAATATGGAAATGCAGACCACAAGAAAGACTTACATGCGACATGTATACTGATAAAAGGATGAATACATAAAAGTAATAACATGATTAGATATACAGCAAATATATTTAAGTAATGATATGCAGACGAAATAGCAAACGAGATAACTATATTGGGCTCCTTAACCACACTAAAGTCAGTACCTCACCGCATTGCTGCAAAATCTATATTGATAATACAGCGCACATTCTACAGGTATACTGATATTAAAGGTAACGTAATAAAATATAGTTTTGTGTGTGTGTGTTTACGTGCTTTGCGGAATGTCAAGAGAGGAAACGGAAATGAATATATACAAAGAGAAGTCAGATAGAGAAAGAGAGAAGGAACGGTAAAAAAAATATTTACTGAGAGAGAGAGAGAGAGAGAGAGAGAGAGAGAGAGAGAGAGAGAAATAAAAGTGATGAGAAGAAGAGAATAGTAAGAATTTGACGTCACATCCTGTTGACAATGAATGCAGTAGACACAAACCAGAGGATGTTAATAAATTCAAATGAAAAGTACGCATTCATCCGATGTGCTTCATGGACAGGCTAGAAAACTTATATCCTGGTAACTGGACACAGAAGTTACCTCTGATTTTTGCAAATACTAGTCCTTTATGATAATAACTGCCACACTTCTTTCAGTATGAGGGATGCGAGACGAAAAAGAGTCATGGAGACGATCAACAGGCACGGAAAAGATACAAAGAAAGACGAGGAAACAGAGATATAATGGGAGAGAACAGAGAGAGATAGGAAAAGTATAGTTAGAAAGGGATAGTAGAAAATAAAGTTTAGGTGCAGAAAAACAGGGGAAAAAGAGAAAGGAAGGAGCAGAAAAGGAGAGTAGACAGAAAAAAGGACAGCACAAGCAGAAAGGGTGAGTAGAAGGAAGCAAGGGTGAGGGTTTAACATTACATCAGCAATACAGTCAGCAGAGAGGAAGAACAAACTCTAATTACGAAAGAATGAGGAAGCAGATCGACCCTTTTCAAATGATCTATCCCGACGTTTGCCTTAGACAATTTAGGGAAGTATCAGAACAACTATATTTGGATGGAGAAACGGGTATTTGGACCATATTACTATCTAATACCAGTCCAATGTCTTATCGTTGACGTATTTTGCTCGGTAAGGAAATGGAACTCAGCCTGTTAGATAATAAAGGCCTGTGAAAATGTGTGAAGAATTCATGAGACATCGTCGGATGTCAATGTCATTTCGTACACATACACATAATAGACGAGTGTTTAAATTATTAGAATTGCATCTCTTTGTGACTGGCAAAATGAACACCTGAGTCCAGTAGTGTTGTTGTGTTTAACGTTATTACGAGGCCTAGTAGTCCATATAAGAGGCGCGAAAAGCGTCAGGTGTTGAGTGACCGCTGTGAAGCATGCAGAGATATCGCGTACCCGTGTGAGACTGCGTTACCAGCAGCTCACAGAGTTCAAAAGGGCCCTACATTTGGCTGGCTCTTCGTATCGGACAGTATCCAGGTATATCGAGCACTCATATGCGATCGTGGTCTCGTGTAGTACTGCATGAAAACTAGAGGATCTTTCGTCGAGCGAGCGATTGTATGTGAATGTGGAGTATGGCGCTATTGCATCAGCTTACTCTGAAGGGAAACTAATTTGTATACAGTGCAGATCAGAAGATTTGCTTTCGTTAAGTGATTTCCAGTGTCAGCATCCAGCATACTGTGGTGCAGTTACAACAGTTGTCGCGCATTTGGGCTCAGGAGAGGGTGCAATGGCTTGCATCCCCAACTGAGTTGGTTGGTCTATCCAGACCAGAAGGGTTCAGGTGTAGTATTTATATGTGGATTCATATTGTCAAGTTCTTACTAAATTTGATTCGATTTTGTGACCACTGAAATAACATCACATACTTTCTCAAACCGCAAAGTTTCACTTCGTTTCGTCCTCCTCTTTTGGGTGGTCCGGTGCTTTTGTTGGGCACTGCACTAAACACAAAAACAGGGAGTCGAAGTGGAAGACTGAGTGATAAAGAGAGTAGGTAGAGAAAGAAAGAGCAAGGTGATACAGAAAGAAGGAGAAGGGACAGGATGAGAGATGAAGGAGGCAGAAGTAGGAAGCACAAAACAAACAGAAAAAGTAGATACAGAGCAATAAGTGTGTGGGATGAGCATAGGGCAAGGTGTAAGGTGCAATGAAAGGAAGAATTAGAAAGTGAGAAGGAGATAGAGTGAGTGAGTCTGGGAGTGGTGAAGAGAAGAGGAATTATTGCCTGGAGTGAGGGGTATGTAGGGGAGAATTTTTGCCCTACACCTGTGTTGTTGAATTATGCTACCGTGTAGCAGATTAATGTGGAAGTGTCGCAGAAAACTGTCGCTCTCAAGAGGTGACTGACGATAAACGGCGAGATCGCCTGGAGAGACCAGATGCCGGTACTCCTATTCAGCACCTAAGGGTCCATAATGGCGTATCAGCTGCGAAAGGGCAGTCCATTAAATCACCTCCCGAGGTGTGTGCCCCTTATCAGTGCGAAGAGCCATAAAGCCTGCCCACCCTCTAACCTCGCTGCTCAATTTTTCAACTACTGCCACCCACTCCCGCGACGCGCAGATACCGCTAACAGGGCGGAGGTGTCGCCCGCGCTAAGAAAGTAATGTGCGTAATTTTATATATAATACGCGCTTCTCCGCCTCACACTGGTAATTTATATTTACTGCTTATGGCGACGCGAGGTGGGGGAGGGAGAACTTTCGTGGACACGACGTTCGATACTGCTCGAAGGAGGAGCTGGTTGGTGCGCGGAACCTGTAAGGGGGACCGGGAAGCGACGCACGTGAGCGCGCAAGGTGGATATTTATTGGGCGAGATAGCGGCGCAAAGAAAGGCGCTATCTCGATGCGGTCTGCCCCGTTCTCGGTCGTTACTGCGGGGGCGAAGTTGATAGTACGAGCAGGCTACAAAAGGATACGCGGCTGGGGGCGGGAGGATACAGGAAGGAAGGGACAAGGCAGGAAATTTTTCCGCTACAGCCACCGCTGCTGAGGCGAATGGATTACACGTCGAAGGGTGCCATGTTGAGGCCAAAGTACGTACATCGTAAACGTCTCTAGTATCGAGTTCCGTAGCTACATCGTTACCTGCCACCGCAGCGAAGTTACCTGGGTTTATTATAAACGGGGTGTAAAAATTTTTTGTGGCCACGCCGATCAGCGAGAGTGGAGAAAAGTGGATTGGGCTGCGAGCGAGAGGATGAAACAAGTAAGGACCTCTGGCGTTGCGTAGAAGATGACGCGTCAGAAAGTAAACAAAATTGCGACATGGTCGCGAATGCAGCATTGACCTGAAAATGTAGAATAAATTTCTTTCAGTTCACATCTATGGTCACTAACTTGTCTGTCCTCAGACTAACGGTTTTGGTCAGCAATGACCATCTTCAGATCTAGGGCAAAATATGGCAGAAACACAAAAATACAACTCGTGGATTGCCTAGCGCTTAAAATAATAAAATAGGCCATGATGAAAACTATTACTGACATACACGTGAAAATTATGAGATTTAAATACGACGAGGCATACCTGATTTATATAGAACATGTCATAATATACTGAAGCCACGGAGGTATCGTCAAATGCTAAACACAAAATCAGCGCCAGCATCGTCACACACATATAAATTATAGTATATACTAGACTCCTCTTGTTAACAGAGCTACTGTTCTAAACAAGCTCCCGTTCAGTAGCCACAAAATGTTTGTGTCGCTACTGTACATGTACAAATATTCTTCAATGATAACTGTACAGCCGGCCGCTGTGGCGCACCCGTTCTAGGTGCTTCAGTCCGGAACCGCGCGACCACTGCGGTCGCATGTTCGAATCCTGCCTCGGGCATAGATGTCCTTAGTTAGGTTCAAGTAGTTCTATGTTCTAGGGGCCTCAGATGTTAAGTCCCATAGCGGTCAGAGCCATTTGAACCATTTTGATAACTGCACGATGTAAAATAAAAAAGGAATACAATCAGTAAAGCATGTAGAGGCCTTATAAGGTGTGGAAGTCACTACAGTAATAAAATACAATAAATTAAAACACAAAAGAAGTTAGATTGTTAAAAAGGAAAAAAAGTGACATTAATTCTGATACGCTCTAGTGGCGAATTTTAGATAATGACATAAATAATCAACAGCTTTCGGGGTGCACGCCTTAAGCACTTCGGATATCCGTGCACGCCATCCGGGCCTACTTAAACCTCCACATGTTATCCGTTACTCTCTCACTATGTGAAACTCGCACGGATACAAATATTTTCATTATCGTCATTTTAGGTCATCGAGACATGTACGCCATTGGTTGTTACAATGTCTGTGATTTAGACTGTCTATATCTTACTACAGACGTTGTAAAAATTAGTGCTACAAAAGCGTCGACAGGCTAATACGACGATAATAAAGATACTTGTCTCTGCCTGTGTGGCTATCACAAACTGCGAGCGTAAGGGATATGGACGAGGTTGGTCGGTCCGGGAGGCTTGCACGAATAACAGTTACAGGTTACAGTACGCTTGTTCGCCCACTGCTTGAATACTGCTCAGCAGTGTGGGATCCGCACCAGATAGGGTTGACAGAAGAGAGAGAGAAGATCCAACGGAGAGCAGCGCGCTTCGTTACAGGATCATTTAGTAATTGCGAAAACGTTACGGAGATGATAGATAAACTCCAGTGGAAGACTCTGCAGGAGAGACGCTCAGTAGCCCGGTACGGCCTTTTGTTGAAGTTTCGAGAACATACCTTCACCGAAGAGTCAAGCAGTATATTGCTCCCTCCTACGTATATCTCGCGAAGAGACCATGAGGATAAAATCAGAGAGATTAGAGCCCACACAGAAGCATACCGACAATCCTTCTTTCCACGTACAATACGAGACTGGAATAGAAGGGAGAACCGATAGAGGTACTCAGGGTACCCTCCACCACACACCGTCAGGTGGCTTGCGGAGTACAGAAAAAAAAAAAAACCGAAGTGTTTAGTGCAACCTCTCGCGTCTAACGAAAGATCCCGGTTCGAGTTCCGGTGGGGCGAAATTTTTCAGATTTCTCTAATAAATAGTACAGCAGAAGTCAAAACGCACTCACAATTTGAGAATCTATTTCGTGATATTTACAACAGCTCTAATCGTCAAATGCCTGCATACGAACTTCCAGCATGCTGGAATAGCCGTGGGTCAACAACGTCTGTTAGTTAGTACAATGAAAAAACCAGTCCAGAGTTGCAAATTTCACCTTTAATTCACTCGATGACTAGTTTCGGAACGGGACCAATTTCAGATTATCGCAACACAGTCAAGACGGAATTTCCTAAAATGCAATAACCATGTCAAAAGCGTGCAAGAACAGTTACAACGTGATTTTTGCATTTTGGGAAATACCATTTCTGACTACGTTACGATGATATGAAATGGGTGCCGGCCGGAAACTAGTCACCAAGTGAGTAAATGAGTGAAATTTGTAGCTCTGGACTGGTTCTTTTTTTTTTTTTTTTTTACTGAAATGCATGCATTTCTGAAGTACGTTATAATGTACACTAAAGCGCCAAAGAAACTGGTACAGTCATGCGTATTTAAATACAGAGACATGTAAACAGGTAGAATACGGCGCTGCGGTCGGCAACCCCTATATAAGACCACATGTATCTGGCACAGTTGTTAGATACGTTACTGCTGCTACAATGGCAGGTTATCAAGATTTCAAAATGGTTCAAATGGCTCTGAGCACTATGGGACTAAACTTCTGAGGTCATCAGTCCCCTAGAACTTACAACTACCTAAACCTAACTAACCCAAGGACATCACACACATCCATGCCCGAGTCAGGATTCGCGCGGTTGCAAACTGCAGCACCTAGAACCGCTCGGCCACCCCGGCCGGCTATCAAGACTTAAGTGAGTTTGAACGTGGTGCCATAGTCGGCGCACGAGCGATGGGACGCGGCATCTCCAAGGTAGTGATGTAGTGGGGATTTTCCCGTTCGACTATTCCACGTGTGTACCGTAAATATCAGGCATCCGGTAAAACATCAACTCTCCGACATCGCTGCAGCCGGCAAAAAATCCTGCAAGAACCGCACCAGCGACGACTGAAGAGAATCTTTCAACGTCATAGAGTGCACACCTTCCTCAAATTGCTGCAGCTTTCAGTGTTGCTCCATCAACAAGTGGTAGCGTGCGAGCCATTCAACGAAACATCATTGATATGGGGTTCCGCAGCCAAAGGCCCACTCGTGTACCCTTGATGGGTGTACGACACAAAGCTTTACGCCTTGCCTTGCCACTGACACGGGACTGTTGATGACTGGAAACATGTTGCTTGATCGGACGAGTCTCGTTTCAAATTGTATCGAGCGGATGGACGTGTACGGGTTTGGAGACACCTCATGAATCCACGCACCCTGCATCTTAGCAGGGGACTGTTCAAGCTGGTAGAGGCCCCGTAATGGCGTGGGGCGCTGTAGTTGGAATGATGGGACCCCTGATCCGTCTACATACGACTTTGACAGGTGACACGTACGTAAGCACCCTGTCTGATCACCTGCATCCATTCATGGCCACTGTACATTCCGACGGACTTAGCTATTCCAGCAGAACAATGTGACACCCCACATGTGCAGAATTGCTACAGAATAGCTCCAGGAACTCTCTTCTGAGTTTAAACACATCCGCTGGCCACAAAACTCCCGGACATGAACATTATTGAGTAACGTGCTATTCAGAACTCCACCCCCTCGTACTCTTACGGATTTGTGAACAGTCTTGCAGGATTCATTCAAACATTACTCGAGTCCATGCCGAGTCGTTTTGCGGCATTTCTGCGTTCTCGAGGTGGCCCTGCACGAAACTAGGCAGGTGTACCAGTTTGTCTGGCTCTTCAGTGTAGCTAATATGCATAGTTAGAATCTCTCTCTCTCTCTTTTTGATTCGGCCATGACAGCCTACAGGGGCTGGACAAAAATATGGAAACACCAAAAACATAACACAGTTTAATGTGTAATACCCCGGTGGAAGACTGTTGACATTCAAAAACATTCTACGGTCGTCTCGGAATGGATAAGTACACGTCCTGTATGATTTCCAAGGGAATCTTTGGCAGTGTTCGTACAAAACAGTGGGAAGTAGAGACGACGATGGTGGAGGTAGGTAGGGATCACGCTTTCCATCCAAAGAAGACTCTGCAGCCCCAATAAATACTGAGACAGTGGTACCAAGGATAGTGCCACGTGGGGTTATCTGAGCGGTCTATGGCGCTGCAGTCATGGACTGTGCGGCTGGTCCCGGCGGAGGTTCTAGTCCTCCCTTGGGCATGGGTGTGTGTGTTTGTCCTTAGGATAATTTAGGTTAAGTAGTGTGTAAGGTTAGGGACTGATAACCTTAGCAGTTTTATGGGCTGGTCCCGGCGGAGGTTCTAGTCCTCCCTCGGGCATGGGTGTGTGTGTGTGTGTGTTTGTCCTTAGGATAATTTAGGTTAAGTAGTGTGTAAGGTTAGGGACTGATAACCTTAGCAGTTTTATGGGCTGGTCCCGGCGGAGGTTCTAGTCCTCCCTCGGGCATGGATGTGTGTGTGTGTGTTTGTCCTTGGGATAATTTAGGTTAAGTAGTGTGTAAGGTTAGGGACTGATAACCTTAGCAGTTTTATGGGCTGGTCCCGGCGGAGGTTCTAGTCCTCCCTCGGGCATGGGTGTGTGTGTGTGTGTGTTTGTCCTTAGGATAATTTAGGTTAAGTAGTGTGTAAGGTTAGGGACTGATAACCTTAGCAGTTTTATGGGCTGGTCCCGGCGGAGGTTCTAGTCCTCCCTCGGGCATGGGTGTGTGTGTGTGTGTGTTTGTCCTTAGGATAATTTAGGTTAAGTAGTGTGTAAGGTTAGGGACTGATGACCTTAGCAGTTGAGTTCCATAAGATTTCACACACATTCCCTACTGAGGATAGATGCGAGAAGTCATCCTCGTGCTCACAAAACCAGTCCTGGACTGTGTGAACGGAGGTCCTGGCGTCTTGGAACACAGGAGCACCATTGAGGAACGAACATTGCGCCATGGAATGAATCTCATCAGCGGAACTGGTCAAATAATCCTTGGCAGTAAATCGAAGTTGCAGAGTAACCATGATGGCCAAGGACTACCACGATCTTGCTGTCCAAATCATAGTCGAACAACCGTCATAGCCTGCGAAAGCAGCTTCAAAAGTACTATCTACACGCAGTAATCCCTCATGGATATCTGATGGTGCATAATTTCCGAAACGCGACGTGTAATTACAAAAAAAAATAATTTTCGGAGTTTTACATTTACTTGTACTTTGTGCCAAATTTTATGACTCTACGTCAACGGGAGGCCCCTATCTCTTTTGATGAGTGAAAATGCAAGTATTTAAATATTTGACATAAATTGTCGTAGCTTTTGATTCCTTTCTCTTAAAAGCTTAAATTTTTTACATCGCCAAGGACTGGTAGGTCTCAACATGTGACAAATTTCAGCTATTCCTGAGAAAAAGGGTTTTAAACAGACGGATAACAAAGCTATCCTGCAAGTTTCCGTGTTTAGCGAGTGAGGAACGGAACGCTAAAAATTACTTAGGAGCAGCGCATTTACTGAACCGACACGCTCTGCTGCGCGTCGAATGCCTCCCACGCACCTCCTTTATCCTCGCCGTCCACCTCCTCCACCGTCGCCTCCGCCTTCTTTACACTGCTGTCCGACCTCCTCTTTCGCCCACCTCTCGCCTGAGCCAGCGGCTCACCTTGCTCGTATCTCCCTCCAGGCCCATACCCCCCCTGGTACGCGTGACGTAAATTATTTTTAATCCCGGCGCCTTTGTGTCGCGCAGGGTAGGAGCCCGCGGGACGCGCGCCGCTCCTTTGTTTCAGGGGCCGACGCCAGCTCCCGCCCCCAGCCCCCACCCACAGGCGGCCTAAACCTCAGCGCGGCCGCCTCCGGCAGACGGCGTCTTGTCTGCCCCCGGGGGGGCGACGCCTGCCCACCGGGCCATCTCACGCCTCCGGGCCGCAGCCGGGAGTGACGGGACAAAGGAACAGCGCCCAGGAACCACTGTACCACCCCCCCCCACCCCCCCATCAACAACACTCCAGTCCAGAACGTCGCTACCGTAAGCATTACTCCGTATACGTCCCCTTATTAACACACACACTCCACCTACACTGAAGAGCCAAAGAAAGTGGTTTACCTGCCTAATATCTTGCAGGGCCCCTGCGAGCACGGAGAAGTGCCATCGACTCCACTAATGTCTCAAGTACTGCTGGACGACATTGAGACCATGAATCCTGCAGTGCTGTCCATAAATCCGTAAGAGTACGAGGGAGTGGAGATATCTTCTGAACAGTACGTAACAAGGCATCCCAGATATGCTCAATAATGTTCATGTCTGGGGCGTTTGGTGGCCAGCGGAAGTGTTTAAACTCAGAAGAGTGTTCCTGGAGCTACTCTGTCTCAGTTCTGCACATGTGGGGTGTCACATTGTTCGCTGGAACTGCTAAGTCCGCCGGAATGCACAATGAGCATGAATGGACGCAGGTCATCAGACAGGATGCTTACGCACTGTCACCCGTCACAATCTAGACGCATCACATTCCAACTGCAGCGCCCCACGCCATTACGGAGCCTCTACCAGCTTCAACAGTCCCCTGCTAACATGCAGCGTGCGTGGATTCATGAGGTTCAAACCCGTACACGTCCATCCGCTCGATACAGTTTGAAACGAGACTCTTCCGATCAGGCAACATGTTCCCTGTCATCAACAGTCCAGTGTCAGTGCTAAGGCAAGACGTAAAGCTTTGTTTTGAATACATTACGGGAAAGGCTGTGATCAATGTCTTACAAATATTTACTATTAAAAAGAGTCTTGATCACGATTTATCAAGGTGACCGGTTTCGACCACTACTGTGCTCATCTTCAGACCATTGAGTAGAAACAGCTTTCTGTTGGAGAATTCCGTTTTTAATAGTAAATATTGAAACGTCCCCTTAGAAAAATTATACACGAATGTGCTTAAACTGACACACAATATTTTTAGCGCAACGCAATCTGACTTCCAAAAATCCTTACGAAAGAATGGCCCCGACTAACATTAACCTATACGTTTCACAAATCACTTACCTCACAAAAATCTTCGTTAGTCGAGCTACTGCAATACAGCGAGCGCCACTACTGCCAGCTAAATAAAAGATTCAAACTACTGAAGGCACAAACTACTGATAGGCATAGTTAGCAAATGAAAAATTTTAATACAGAACAAACAATGTATTTACCTTAATAGTCAAAATATATATAGCAGTTTATGACATCCAGTCTTACAAATTTCAAAACTCCGCCATCTCTCTCCCCACGTCCACCACTGCTGGCGGCTCACCTCCAACTGCGCAACGCTACGCACTGTTAGCATCCAGCTGCCGCTGCCCAACACTACAATGGCAGACAACAATGCAAACCAGCCACAGACTGCACACAGCATAGCCAGTGATTTTCCTACAGAGCGCTACGTGGCGTTACCAATAAAAAAACCTAAACAGCCTACTTACAATATTTGTAAAGCTTTGTGTCGTGCAGTCATGAAGGGTACACGAGAAAGCCCGTACCGATAATGTTTCGCTGATGCCCCAGCGTTGAAATCTGCACCAATTTGCGGAAGGGTTGACCTCTGTCAAGTTGGACGACACTCTTCAGTCTTCGTTAGTCCTGTTCTTGCAAAGCCTTTTGCAGCCGCAGCGGTGTCGGAGATTCGATGCTTCACCAGATTGCTGATATTCACGATACACTCGTGAAATGGTCGTACGGAAAAATCCTCACTTCATTGCTTCCTCAGAGATGCTGTGTTGCATCGCTGATGCGCCGGTAATAACCCCACGTTCAAACTCATTTAAATATTGATAACCTGCCATTGTAGTAGCAGTAACCGATCTAACAACCGCCCAGACACTTGTTGTCTTATATAGGCGTTCCCGACAGCAGCGCCGTATTCTGCCTGTTTACATATCTCTATATTCGAATACGCATGCCTACGCCAGTTCCTTTGGCCCTTTAGTGTATAAGCCTTGTAACATGATAGAGGACTACAGTGCAAGCTGCTTTCATCAGTCCTTTAACAGGTCAGTATATTGAGATTTCATGCTCACTGAATGCGAATTGAAAGAAAAACCCCCATTTGTAAGCAAACAGCCCCAAATGCTGTTTAGAGAGCCGTGAAGCAAGGCGGAGTCCGGCGGTAGAAGAGTCCAGGTAACAGAAAATTTCCAGCGAGCAGTGAAGTTGCAGACCGAGAGAAGTTCCAGATGGGCAATCTCAGACGACCAAACGTCTACTATAGTTACTACCAGTGTGAAAATTATCGTCAATTATGTTTTTACACTAAGTAGCACTTGCACAGCTTGTCTGTACGTACATCTCGGCTAGTGTCAGTGGTTTACATCGTATATTCGTCTATATGTACTTCCATCTGCATATCACTTTCATTGTGAGGAGTATTTGAACCTAAAGATTTCAACTAGAACAATTCAGTCTGGCACTCCCATAGTGTGTGGTTTGCAGTACCACACGTTACTGTGTGTTCCCGAATTTTAGTTAAGTTATATGGACAGGAGGATCTTTTGTTCTGGTAATTCATTGGAGACTCCAGTAAGGGTTATCGAAATTTTACACTTTCCGAAGTTATAAAGTAGTTTGTGTGATCTTCTGCATGTTCATTGCGAACACATGACGAAGCAACAAAAAACAGACCAGTAAGCCAACCCAGAGTCTCCTTTCCCTATCGTTTCCATTTGCACCTCTGATGTGAGCGTGAGCTTCTAGGTAAGTATGTTGCGACCGTTTTCGGGTTACGACAGAGTGTACGTGTACAGGACAAAGGGTTCATCAGCTGCTAACAACTGAGATTTTGACATGGGGATGCGAGTATGTAATGGGAAGCAAGTTTGACAGAAGAAACAAGAAACGGTTTTGACACCACAAAATACAAAGCTGTATTTACAAAATGGTTACAGCAACTGCAGGTTGTAACGTCACCGGTTTTTCTAGTTGTTAATTCATAGATTGGTATTGATCGGCCCTGGCTAAAACTCGGCGAAGTCGGTAGAGCGATGATACTGTTATTAGGTAAAGAGGACGTTACAAAGGAACAGTGCTGACCTGAACTCTCTACGTTTGCGTGATATATTGTGACCAATATTACGCTACTCGTCGTAATTAACTCGTTTATATTCGATAGTTTAACAGTTGCTACAAAAAATTAATGATAAGTTCAATTTAGTTCCACCAAAACCAACCTCCCCACAGTTTGGTTGTAATTTCATCTCTCTAATAAGTCGTAACATTCCGATTGCTTCCTAACGTCAAAGAATCTCTATATATGCGCCGAACGCTTCAGCCAAATATTATCGCAGCACGCAAAAGATCACAGTTATGTCTCTAAACAATTTTGTAATTTGAAATCACAAATGCGTAAATTGGCGCGAAAGGGTGGTTTATTTCAGAATAAGAATCACTTCCTATGAAGCCCGTGAGGTGGCGGTGGTGTGTGTGTGTGGGGGGGGGGGGGGGGGGAGGGGATTTATAAATTATCTGCTTTAAAACTATTGCCAAGTTGCAGAGTCCATTTGCAATTACGAATGAAGTTAATTGTCTATCACTGTTCAATGCCTAACTAGGGTTGAGTTCGAGTTATCCAATTAAAAAGTTCACTTCAGTCTAATATAAGGTAGTCCTCTATCTGAATTCTAAACGATGTTATAGTTGAAGTCAATGTTTCGTTTCACTACGTCATAGTAGATCACAGTTATTAATCCTCGAAAAACAATCTAGCCACGCCTACGTATAGGGGTATTCAAACAAGCCTGACCAGCTTCGGCTAACTCTCGTAACGTAGTGACAATGGATCAAATTTTCCTCAACCATTACTCACGATTCTCAAAGAGTACTCATACGAAATATCCTTTGAGATCGTTGGTTCTACTTTGCTAATTTCAATTATAATGATTTTGCGATTTACTATAATTTTGAGTTAGAGTTTACTGAGATTCTGTCTTTCTTTTGTAAGTTGATAAATTACTAAGTATAAGGTTCTTGTTTCAATTACTGGTTATTATCCAAGTAATAGTGTTCAATGGAACTGCAGTTACATTTTCACTTTTCATGGAATTTGGAACTTTTTTTGGGAAATGTTTGGGGTATTGGTTGCTATTTATTTCTTTTTCGTCCGAGGAAGTGGCATTACAAAGTTAACCATACAAATTTATTTACAGCAAGCTATCACATTTGAATAAGAAATATAACTACAGTGTACGAACTGCAGTTGAATGTATGACACTTGGTGCCCATGTAGTCCAACATCCTTTTTTTTAGCACCACTAATGACGGATCTTCGTCGAGCTGGTGATAGAGCACGAGCTGACGTTCTTGGCAGACTTATCCTGATTCAGAATGTTATGCTCCATCCACGGTTCCATTTCGTAGAACGAATCTTCTACGATGGACGCCTTTTCCCGCACAGTTCTAATGCAAGAAGCAGAACTGAGCTTCTCTGATGCCGTATGCAATAACGTATCGTATACCGATGCGAAATGATGAACTTTTCTTTCGTCATCCTTGCAACATTGAACGGTTGTACCTTCTTTGCTCCTCTAATCTTATCAACTACTTCGTCATGAGTCATTGTTTATGGAGGTATCTTTCACTCCTGCATTATGACAAAATCTCGGTCACAATGCGTTTGCGAATGCCTCGACACTAGAAATTCCAAATTCACTGAATCAACCGTACTGTTTACGACCGCGTAGATTACAGCCATTAAAACCATCCAATGTTCATTTTGGCCGGCGCAGGTGTCACATCGGAATCAGAGTCTTGTCTTCTGGTAAAAAAAGAATCGTTATCTCGCAGTCTTCTTTGTCTTGTCTGCACTAAGTTGATTAAACTAAAAAGAAAATTATCTTGACTTATTCAATTTTTGCTCTGAAACTCTTGAGTGTGGCTTCCGTACGCCATTCTCTTAAAAATTACGGCACAAAGGAAGTATACCAATCGGTTAGGTCACGACGAAACACAAAATCTATTGTAGATATGTAATTTTTAATATACGCTCAATAGTAAACGCCTGATGGTCTAAAGATATCGAACAACTGTAAAGTAAAAGAAACGAACAATCGCATATCAGCGACAGAATCTATTATTCTTTATCTTTGCCATTCTTGAGCGGTGACTGTAAATCTCTATGTACGAGGTGCATTCAAGTTCTAAGGCCTCCGATTTTTTCCCTCCGGACTGGAAAGAGAGAGAAACATGCGCATTGTTTTAAATGAATCCTCGTTCATTGTCAGTACGTACCAGAGATGGCAGCACCGTACGACAGATGGAATTTTACGGCCAGCGGCGAGAATGAGAACTGTTTTAAATACTTAAAATGGCGGACGATAATGTTTCTTCCGAACGATATCAAATAAATCAATCTGCTGCTCTTGTTCAAAATAATCCAACCAGGTATTTAATGCTCAACGTATGTTTTTATAATAGTGTAATCGATCCCTGATGCTGTTGCTAAATGGCCAACCAAACTATTGACTTTTTCGACATTTTTCAAAAAATTGAAAGTGACAGTTCTTTTTATTTTCGGCCCCCAAGAGCAACGGTACACTATGCGTTACCACTGAATGTAATCAAGCAGCTTTCATTGAAGACGGAAAATATCACTTACCAGTTTCTATGGAACAGCTTCCGGAGGCATTTCGTCGTACTAATAATTCCTAGTAATGTTACTACCGAATCAGTAAGATAGTAATGAATGGTTGGTCAAAGAGTAAAAACTGGTAGCTCGGTGGCTTGTTGACTTACTCCTATATCCGTGCCAGCTCGTGTGATGTTGATGCAAGAGTATTCTTGCGTGATTTGTAAGAACCGCCCACAACTTTGACATTCTGTCACTTCTATCCCACTGGCCACACATGTTAATACCTTTTCGATAAAAAATCTGAAAAAAATGATTTGTTTTGATTTCATACCTATCCCACATAATTGCCTGAATTGTGTTGATGTGTTATGCCAGCTTCAAAAATGGTTCAAATGGCTCTGAGCACTATGGGACTTAACATCTGAGGTCATCAGTCCCCTAGAACTTAGAACTACTTAAACATAAGTAACCTAAGGACATCACACACATCTATGCCCGAGGCAGGATTCGAACCTGCGACCGTGGCGGTCGCGAGGTTCTGTGCCAGCTTCCTCCCCTGCTATTGCTACAGAGCATTTTGTTGAGAGTGCTACAAACGAAACGTCGCCACAGACGCCCCACTGCAGAAGGTGTCGCGGGAAAGGGAAGACAGCGCAGGAGGAAGAAAGGCAGAGGAGAAAGGGAAGCGAGAGACAAAGTGGGACTCCCTCTCGCCTCGGCGGCAGGTGTTAAAAAGCCTGATTGTTGGTGTCTCTCGCCGCGCTGCACCTTTGTTCGCTCGTTATTGTTCCATTACATTTTTGCCCTCCTTCGCCCGCTCCCCGCTGTGCCTTTGTGTAGACAGACGGACCTGGCGCCGCTTCCTGGGCGCTCTCGCTTTTAAGACTCGGGCGGGCAGAAGTAAACGCCACGGCGCTGGCGATGGTGAAGCAGCAGTAGGGGGAAGAGGGAGGGGTAGGGAGGGGGGAGAAAGAAGGGAGGGAGGGGAGGGAGAAGTCTTGAGGCGTCGGCGTCGCGAAGTGGCCCGCGCCATCTGTTAGACAAACGGCGAATCACGCGCGCTTCTCCAGGCGCGTCCGCGAGATTCGGAGGCGAGGCAAGTCTTCACTAACACACGGACAGCGCGTCCTGTCTACTAACAGCTGGGACCGACCCTCCGTCTCAGTCGCAGGATGCCTGTGAAAATCATGCGAGGTGCCGGGGCAAGCAGTGTGTTTAACACTAAATTCTTCTAGAATCTTCATATGGAAATTATGCTCTAAGCCCCCCCCCCCCCCCCCTGTTGCTGTTGCACATGGATTAATAAGAAACGCGGACTGACTGTAATCGACCCTGCAAGTGGAGTAGAAAAGAGTTTGGCACCTGCAATAATTTAATTTGATAGAAATTAATTTCATACAGGAAAGTTTCATTAACGTAGTGAGAAACGAAACGGTTGCTTTACCGATCCACAGTATGAAAGTTCTGTCCAAAATAACAATCTGATTTATTATAACTAAACTGAAAATAATAAACAAAATACGTGAAACATTTACAATACATCAAATTGGATACTCAAATAAATGCTGTGAAGGTGAAGTTGCCCATCAACTAGATTGTGACATTTATGACCGAGTGGTATGTGGAGCCGATTCCCTGCAACTCAAATCTTAAGAGAAACACCCAGCCAACCCAACATTAATTGCTGCTACACTAGTGAGAACTCAGACAATTAACACCCAAGACAGAACAAAGTTAGAAAAAGACAAACAGGCGCGCCCTGCTCACCTCTGATTATCACCCAGCAAAATTGCCTGCTTTGCCGGTGTTGCGGACATACATTACCAAGCTGTCTACTTAACTGCAAGAACACGATCTGGCGTATCGGAGGCGATGGCTGGTTGCTTCGACGTCCCGTCGTGGTGATGATAATGTCGCGAGTATAGCCCGAAACAAATTATGCTGGCCTGGTTGTTCCATACTACAGACTTCGTAGCAATACAAATGCGCCTCTGAGGGAGACGAAGAAGGCTCGCCACACAACCACTGACGGTACAGTGACTGATTTCAACAAGTGAAGTCACACAGTAACTCCGTAACTCCGATACAGTCAACTTTAGCCAAAACTGCTCAAGACAGACAACATAGGCCGCTTGTACGCAGAACGCTCAATTGCCAACTGTACTCGGAAAGTTATGTTAAAGTCGAAACTTCAGCTACTCAGTCAAACAGTTACAATTAAATAAAAGTATATTAGACAGCCAACGGAAGGCAGGGTGTCCAGAACAGTGAGAGCTCAGTCTTGTAACCTACTTCGACCGAAAGGCGAGAGCCGACTCTCTCAACAGCACCCGTACAAGCCGAACACAGAACATTACTACCCCCACGACCGTGGTCGTGGTTAAACGTTCCAACCAGCAACTCGAAAACCGGCGGAAAATCCCACTCTAGTGCCAACGCAGTACTGTTCCACCAATGGATAAACTTGGCGCCAATTCCTGCGCCGATTTTGCTACGTCACGAAGTTATCCCCTCAGCAAGCCAATCACAGTTACGATTTTGCAGAAAACGCTGGAATTTGCCTGCCAAGACCGCCTGGGAACACAAGTCATTCCCACGCCTCGCTGGTATCCCGCCAGAAATTGTTTTCACTAAGTTTCTCCGAAGTGACGGAATCTCTAGCCCAGCCGCTCCATCAGGCCCCTGCGGGCGTGTCGCCCCCGCTCTTATGACAATGTCGGCGTCTGGAAAGCATCCACTTGACTCCCTCACACCTGTCGGCATAACCCTTTCAAGCTCAGCAGAACCCGCCTGTCACCGGGCCATCCGGGTGACGAGAGACGCTGCGTGGGAAGTGGAATTCACCGCATGCAATTAGAGAGGAAAATATTCATATCTTTTGAGTTCTCAATACAAGCCTTGTAATGACCATACTCGGCTATCCTTCCGCAAATCGAATTACTCGGAGTGAGATATAAATATGAGAGGGTGCTCATGCCATCTCTCAAGCCTTCAAGCGGCTATAACAATTTGATTTTCAAGGTGTTCTAAATCCTGAGAAACAAGGATAAGCTATAGGGAAGGACAGGTAATATAACAATATGTAGTAAAACCAAGAGGGAACACTAAGAACGAAGTAAACGTACTGAAAATGATGTAAGACAGGGATGTCATCTTTTGCTCCTGCTGTTCAATCAGTATGTAGAAGAAGCAATAGCGGAAATAAAAGAATACTTGACGGATATCAGTGTTAAGATTCGCTGATGACACCGCTATCCTCAGTGAAAGTGAAGAAGAATTCCAGAGTCTGTCAAATGGAATGAACCGTCTAGTGAGTATGATTATGTTGCTCTTGCCACATGTACCGGGTGATCAAAAAGTCAGTATAAATTTGAAAACTTAATAAACCACGAAATAATGTAGATAGAGAGTTAAAATTGACACACATACTTGAAATGACATGGGCCTTTATTAGAACCAAAAAAAAGTTCACAAAATGTCCGACAGATGGTGCGTGAAAGATCTATTGGCGCGTCGTTTGGTGATGATCATGTGCTCAGCCGCCACTTTCGTCATGCTTGGCCTCCCAGGTCCCCAGACCTGAGTCCGTGCGGTTATTGACTTTGGGGTTACCTGAAGTCGCAAGTGTATCGTGATCGACCGACATCTCTAGGGATGCTGAAAGACTAACATCCGACGCCAATGCCTCATCATAACTCCGGACATGCTTTACAGTGCTGTTCACAACATTACTCCTCGACTAAAGCTATTGTTGAGGAATGATGGTGGACATATTGAGCATCATCTTTGCTTTGTCTTTGTTATGTCAATTATTGCTATTCTGAACAAATGAAGCGCCATCTGTCTGACATTTTTTGAACTTTTGTATTTTTTTGATTCTAATAAAACCCTATGTCATTCCAAGCATGTGTGTCAATTTTTGCCTCTCTATCTACATTATTCCGTGATTTATTCAGTTTTCAAATTAATACTGACGTTTTGATCACCCG